>NC_063370.1:15375954-15430579 GCF_021869965.1 Rhincodon typus
CCCCCCCCCCCCCCCCCCCCCCCCCCCCCCCCCCACCACCCCCCGCTCTCGTGTCCCTCGTCCTGAAGCGTGGCCTGTTGTTTCTCCCCACACCACACCACCCCCCACCACCCCCCTCCCCTCCTCAGTCCATGGAAATATGTGAAGCAGAGCGGCAGATGAGGCACGCGTCTGTCTCATTACAATGACAATACCAGAGGGGCCGAGAGAGAGAGAGAGAGTGGGAGAGGGAGAGCAACAGTTTGCAAATCTGCTCCCTCTGTCATGTCCCAGGCTATCTGACGGAACATGTGGCGTCCACCAAATGTCCCCCCCCCATTAAAAAAGAACCATGTCAGAATCAATAATTCTTTAAGATACCGTTCAAAAAGTTAAATGTTAAAATTAGCGATACCAGCACATACAAAAACAGACACATTCGAACATTGCTCAAATTGTAGTTAATTTAACAAATTGATTTTCAAAAGTTAAATTGTTTCTTCAGATATATTGAAGCAATTATTCGTTTCGATTTTTATCGGATGTTTTTTCCAGGTCTTTGATTAAATTCCCCTCTTTCTCTATCACTTTCCAGAAAGCTGGGATGAGGGGAGAACTGTTCAGGATAAATCACTCACAGTGAAGTTTACAGAGTGGTACGAAATACCTAAGGACATTGGTACTTAAAGAAACTTTAAAACGAACGAATCAATTGTTGGATTTGGGGGCTAGTTGCTCGAACTTTTGGGATGTTTGAAGTGCTGGGAATGGAACACATTACCTTCTGAGATACGCTAACGTGTTCAACATTCCATTGTCTCCTGTCTGATGCTGAAAGTTTTGAAATCATTTACAGGGAGAGAGAGAAAAAAATTGCTATGCGGGAAAGCAGGGTCTATTTGAGGAGAGTGTGTTGGTGGTGGAGAGGGAAGAGGGGGTTGGAGAGGGTACAAACAGATGGCTGGCCTCATGTCTGAGTCTCAACCCATTGCCACAGGCTGATAAACCCTGATCCGTATTTCTGAGCAGGTTTGGTTCCAAGCGAGCTGGACTCGGAACGGCCCATCCATCCATTTATCTGAGGAGAGGAAAATCATTCGGATCTGTCTAACACCATCTCCTCTGCAAACGTAAAACACCCCACACCATTTTTGAAGCGAATGGAGTAGACAGGTGAAGAGGGTCGGGGGACTTTAACACCAAGACTTGTTCCTGTGTGCGGGCCGATGCGTTGCAATGTTGTTGAATCGGCGCAGATGCTAAAGGCGATGTTCGGACACACTATATGGTTTGATGAGGGTGGCAGAGGGAGGGAGGGGAGGCTGAGAGAGAAAGAACTGTTTATTCCTTGGATGGGGCAGGTGTTTCAGGATTAACATACAGCTGACTCGGGGCAGCAGCACTACAATTACCTAAACTACCAACCCCCACCCTCTCCTCCCTCCCTCTAGAGAGAGACAAAATACCCCTAGTGTCCCCACAATAATTCCCCTCTCAACAAAACACACACAGGCAGTGGAGCGGAATCGGGGGCACGCGTCTCAACAATTAGACTTGATTTTTTCTAAACCACCTCGCTTACCCTCTGAACAAAAAAAAACCCCAGAGTCACACGCGTCAGCTTTGAACAGATTACAGGCAAAAGTCAAAGAAAAGCTCTTTAAAATAAACAAGTGATTTATCTTAGTTTGCGCATAACTGAGATCTGGTTCACTTTTGGTGCAGTTGCCTTTTGTTGTGGTTTGAAAGATTTCGTCCGAAAACCTCAATGAGGCGAGATTTACCCCCGATTTATCAGATAATGGCAAATGAATTTCGATGCAAACCTTGGTTTTGAAACAAAAATCTTGAATTCATCTCCTCAAAAAATGATCAACAATAAAAAAGCTAATTATTTGAATTAAAGCATTTGCTAAATCCGTGTAACGCTGAGGTGCAAAGATAGAATAATGGAAACCTGTTTGCATGTGAAATAGTTTTCGACAAAATTAATGCAATAAAGTGAAATGTCAGTTACTGGACTGAAGCAATTTAAACAAACTGCTTCATTAGTTAAAGAAAAGTTTTAGGATGTAACATAATGCTACTTCACTGCTTGCTTTTTTCTCGTTTCTCTTTCTCTCTCTCCTGGACCCATTTGCTCGTTCTGAAGGTGTCAGGAGCTTTTGTCGACTGGGATCACAGAGGCCCCTTGTCACCGTGATTGACGGAAACTCGCACACCGCGGAAGTATATAAAGGCGAAAAAGCTGAACTGAGCTTCATTCATACACAGCAGAGAGATAGAGAGAGAGGAGCTTATGTTAGTTCCCGGAGTCAGCAACAGGGCGAAGAGGGAATTTCAAGTTTTAAAAAGCGCAAAAAATATCAGGAAGAGAAGACGAGTCTCATTTTCTAGACGCTTTGGAGTATTCCTTAATAAAATCAGTGTGTGTATTATTTTCTCTAAATCCCAGACCGCTTTGGATATTATTTTCCTGTCTCCTGCCAACTATCGTTTGACGCTCGGGATTTGCAGTCAGGATGGTTTCAATCCTGCTCTTTTGCATCGTTTCTCTGCTGCCCTTTGCCCAGGTAAGCTAATCTCCTGATTGATTCCAGCTCTGTGTGTGACTTCCCGACGTTTCTGCCTTCTCCCCCTCTCCGTTTTAACTTGCCATTTTTCTTTTCTTCTTCTATTTTTCCAGATCTCCTCGACCGGTATTTTCGAGCTGAAGGTTCACTCGTTCAGCAGCCGCCAACCGGAGTTGGCCCAGGGCTGCCAGAGGGGGCCGCCGTGTGGCCGCTTCTTCCGGGTGTGCCTCAAGCATTACCAGGTGAACATTTCCTCGGAGCCCCCCTGCACGTACGGCGCTGGCACCACCCCGGTCCTGAGGCCAGGCAGTGACTCCGTGCGGGACAGCGAACCCATCCGCATCCCCTTCCACTTCACATGGCCGGCAAGTATCACCAGTAGCTCCTACTGTTTTTTTTAAAGGGGCGGAGGAGGGCACTTGCAAATTATTAAATAAAACAAGCGTTGCAAATAAAGTAATAAAACCGAAACTATTTTAGGCAAATAGAAATGTTTGAACTATTTTTAGAAAATGTGGGATTGAGAAGCTTTTGTTTCAGAGAAATTATTTTCAAATTGCAACTTTTTTGCAAAGTTATGAGTGCAGAGGATGCAGCAATGTTTTAGCAATCACTGCGAAGTACATGTTTGTGTGTGGAAGAGATATTTGGTTCTGACTTGCCTGTATTAAGGTGACAATTTTGTCCTCTTTTTCTCTTTCTGTTTGTAGGGCACTTTCTCACTTATCATCGAGGTTTGGAATGCAGAATCCGACGAGACCAGTATTGGTAATCTCAGTTCTGAATCTTTTTACTAGAGGGCGCAGTGTACTGAAGAAATAGCAGCCAGCAATGTATTTAACCCCAGTGGACTGCTGCTGGTGGGCAATGTAACATTCGCTAAGCAATATCCCACCCACATTTCCCTCACTCTCTTTATTTCCCCCTCCTTCTCCAGATGACCCCCGGAATCTGATCAGCCGCCTGGCCACCGGCCGCCGCCTGGCCATCGGGGAGGACTGGTCTCAGGATGTGCAGGCCGGCGAGCTCAGTGAGCTGCGCTATTCCTACCATGTGGTCTGCGAAGAGCATTACTACGGAGAGGGCTGCTCTGACTACTGCCGGCCCCGGGACGACACCTTCGGGCACTACAGCTGCGACGAGAGCGGCCGCAGAGTCTGCCTGGCCGGCTGGAAGGGCAACTACTGCTCGGAACGTAAGACCGGACACCCCACTACCCCAACCCCAGGGGAGCCCCCCCCCATTCTTTGGGTGATATTTCTGATTTGCCCCAAATATGGATTTGAGTTGGGAGCATAAAGGCTACTCATATATTATCAAACAATAAAAGTTTCGTTTTTGTAAAAAAATCAAATTGTTGCAAATGGCATTTGGATACTTATTAAAATTTCTTAACACTTCATTTTATCCATTTGAAATCAGATTCTTTGCAACTGTCATCCCTGCTAAAGTTATTCTTGGGAGGGGATATTTGATGTTTGAGATTAAATTTAGCTCCATGTTGGGTTTGGAAAATAACAACAATGTACAACGAATGCTGGAGATCTGAAGTAAAAACAGAAAATACTGGAGAATTTCGGCGGGGAGAGAAACAAGGTTTATGTTTTCAGTCCACTATGACTTTTCCTCGTGTTCCAAAGAAGTCATGCTTGACTCGAAACGTTAAATCTGTTTCTCTTTCTCTCCAAAGATGCTACTAGGACCTGCTGAGTTTCTCCAGCATTTTCTGTTCTGGTTTGGGAAATGTTAATACTGAGTATGTGGGAAGCAGGAACGATAGAATGGGTGCAGGAGGGGGTGAATCGATATGAAAGCAAGCATATGGTAGGCCTGGTTAACTTGCTCAAGTGTGTTAACACAGACCCAACACTCCTCTTGTTGGGCTACACAAAGCCATCTGACAGCCGGCAGCTGAGGAATAAAATTTGAATAAATTTCAGCACTTCTGAAAGGGTCTCATTGCATAGGGAAACACGCGAGTGGAAGGATATGTTGCCATAGAAACTTAACTCCTCAGTCGCAGTTGTTAGTGCAGGGGGCTTTGACTTTGCTTTGGTGTCTCCTTGTTTAAGGTCTTTTATTATTCTCTGTTACTCAGTGTCCACACACACAGAGGGAGAGAGTGGATTTAATAGGGACACGCGTCCCAAGTCTTTACACGTACAGGCAGCCAGACAGCTACCATGTGTTGTTATTGTTCAGGATCACTGTCTGGGTGGAGCCAGCTGCCCTTAAAATGCCGAAGAACTTGACAAGTAATGCATTTATGTGTCTGTGTTTAAAAAGTTATCTTCTTTTTCTCTCTCCCTTTCCTGCTGCAAAAAAAATGTTTCACAGCGATTTGTTTGCTGCAGTGCAACGATAATTACGGATACTGTGAAAGACCAGGGGAATGCAAGTGAGTTAAGATTCAATTGGTTATTTTCTCTTTATTTACTAAAAAATAATCAGTCATGGTGTGGACATCACAGGCAAGTCCAGCATTAACAGCCTATTCCAAAAAGCCCTCAACTTGACACAACTGAGTAGCTTTCTGGATAAATTCAGAGGGCACTTAAAGTGGCAACCATGCATGGTGTGGGACTGGAGTCACATACGAGCCCAGATCGGGGTAAGGATGGCCAATTTCCATTCCTGAAAGACATCGGTGAGCTGTTTGTTTGGTTTTCTTGGCTGCATGACAACTTCATGATCATTTTTGCTGATTTTTCAATTTCCAAATGTTTCAAGTGGAAATCAGATTCTCAACAGAATCACAGAATTTTTACAGAGCGGAAGAGACTGTTTCGCCCATTTTGTCTGCAATGGCTCTCCGAATAAGTATTACGACTTATTGCCGTTCTCTCCCTCTTTCCCCAGAATGCTTTTTCTTGTTAAATAAATATCTAACACACTCTTTGACTCTACCTTATTGACTCTACCTCCACTACAATTCCATACAGTGCATTCCAGACCACAACTACTTGCTGTGTGAAAATGTTTTCTCTCATCTCACATTTGCTTCTCCCAATTTATTCTGTTCAGACCCCTCACGATTTTGAAATTTCTGTCAAATCTCCTTTTAGATTTCTCCTCTCTGTGGAAAACAATCCCAACTTCTCCAATCTCTCTTCATAACTGAAGTTTCTCATGTCTAGAACCATTCTCACAAACATCTGCACTCTCTCCAATGTGTTTACATCCTTCTTATTATTGTGGTACCCAGAAATGTTCACAATACTCCAGCTGAGGTCTAACCGTTGTCTTTTACAATTCATTCTCTGGATTATAAATCCAGTTTACAAATCAACATAAGAATTAAATCACCCTAACCTTGTTGGAAGACAGTATATATCTTCCAGTAGGTGTACAGGTTTTAACAATGCCCATCATTACTTCACATTGTTTTGCACCAGTGAGGGTGTATTTTCAATTTTTAAAAAAATCTTTCTTTATAGTATTCCCACTTTCCCTAACTTTCTGTCAGATGTTCTAAAGTCGTGTTGTTTATTTTGCCTCCAGGTGTCGTATTGGTTGGCAGGGCCGTTTCTGCGATCAGTGTATTCGTTACCCAGGTTGTCTTCATGGCACATGCCAGCAGCCTTGGCAGTGCAATTGCCAGGAAGGCTGGGGTGGCCTCTTCTGCAACCAGGATCTTAACTACTGCACCAACCACAAGCCATGCAAGAACGGAGCCACATGCACCAACACTGGTCAAGGCAGCTACACCTGTACGTGCAAACCGGGCTTCAGTGGGACCAACTGTGAGACTGAAGTCAATGAGTGTGAGAGCAATCCTTGTAAAAATGGAGGGAGCTGCACGGTATGTGTCCACTGAAAGAGTTGTCATTCTGTCTGGTTCAGTGTTCACTCTTCCCTCATGACCAATTCCTTTGATTTGTTTATATTTTCCTCTCTTCTGTTAATACTCCCTAATATATTGTGGTGTTGTTTGAAAACAGACCCTAATTATCACATTGCTATTAGCGGAAGCTTGCTTTGTGCGAATTAGCTGCCACATTTTTCTACATTACAACAATGACTAGATTCCCACTTCATTTTGCTGTGAAGTGTTATGGGCTATTCTGAGGTTGTGAGAGCTTATAGAAATGCAGGTGTATCTTTTCTTTTGCTGTGACCATGTCTGATAGAAATCCTTATAGGCCTGCAATAGTTCGGTATTTGACTCCCTTTTCTCCAGTACTGGACTCCTACAGTTTGCAATTGATCTCAATGCAAGCCTGGTTCTGGGTTTCCGCTCAGTATAATAAGTCATACAGGCTCTCTTGAAGACACATTGAAGTTTTGTTTGGTTAAGGTCAGTGAAGGTCTGAGTTTAATCTTCAACAATTCAGACTGGAGATTGAAGCTGGATAGTGACACCATTGTCATCCACCCCCCCGGTAGAGTGAGGGGAACCCTAGCCATGGCCACCTTGACTCAAGCACTGTATTCTGAAAATAGGTGTATGGATGTCAGATTAGGTTGCACCAAGCTTTCACATGGTCAAACTTCACCAAAATGTTAGAGTTTGATTTTCACCTGTGGAACTGAACATGTGCTTGCAGGAAGTGAAGGGAAACTTCATATTCCCAGTATGTCTTTATGAACATGTAGCTTTGCTGTTGCCACTCTGGCTGAAATCAGGTGACTCAGCATAGATCAGAGCTCAAACTCAAACCTTGGGCCTCCTGACTGATGTATTAACGACCACATGTTACACGGAAGCCAGAGCCTTTTTTCTCGTCTAGACTGTTGACTGATTGGCAATCCTGGTTTGCCCAGCAACTCTCAAATGAGATCAGATGATAAAGTAAATTACTGTACAAAATAAATGAACTGTTATAATCAAAAAGCAAATTATTCCTTTATCTCTAGCAATTTTAGTTTGACAGAAGCTACATTTCTTGTGTCCGCATTCTCCAATGAAATTTTCTCATTAGGCATCAGGAAGATCAGTAACTCTATCTCTATCTTCATCACTGATTCTATCCCCCTCTGACCACTGCTTCACTTGGAGTCTACTTCTCTGATAGATGCAACTCTTTAGTGGCATCTTATTTGATCCCTAGCTGAGCTACTGATCCCATATTTCCCTCTGTGATCCTGACTCAACTTTTCCAGTGTATTTCTGAACTTCAGCTCATCCAAAACTCTGCTACTTCTGCCCACTTTGAATCTTAAAAATGATAGACAACAGGATTCTAGGAAAATCTAGAACTGACAGAGGAACAAAGAGATTCAGTCTAGGTGCGCTAATTATAAAATGTCATGAAGAGCTTCTGAAAATAATGAAAAAGCTTAATGGAATTGTAGGGGATTAGAATACAAGAGGATTAGAATACAAGAGGATAAAATTAATGCTTCCATTATGCAAAGCCTTGGGTACACCACACCTGGAGAATTGAGAGCATTCTGGGCACCACACTTGCAAGGGTATCTCCACTTTTGGTGACATCTGAACTTCAAAAGTTAATTTATGAGATGCAATTACACAAACAGGGTGGTCCTCCTGGAAATTTAGAAGATTCAACTGTGATTTTATTGCAATTTTCAAGATCTTATGAAGAACAGAAAGGGTAGAAACCATTTGTGCTGTTTGGAAAGGCTAGGACTACAGGACATGATCGGAAAAATTAGTATAGAACCAGACCTGTCAGGAAAACTTTCTACGTATAATGATGGTTGCTGTTTGGAACTCTCTTTCACAAATGCCAATTAATTCTTGATCAACTGTCAATTTTAAATCAAAGGGTGATAGTTTGTGTTAATTAAAGGAATGTAGAGATAAGTGGCAAAAATGTGTTATGAAGTCAGGTGACAGATCAGCCATGATCTCTTCAAACTGGGCAGAATAGGCTTTAGGGGCTCATTAGCTTACCCTCTGTTTCTCTGTACCGTTTCTTTTACCAAGTTCCATGCAACCCTGTGCTCAGTGACCTACATTTCTCCTGGTTCAGCGATGCCTGCAATTGAAAGCTGTGTCATTCACAAATTCAAATCCATTCACAACTCCTGAGTTCACAGAACCACCTCCAGTCCTGTAACCCTTTAGGAAGAGTACACTCCCCTGACTCTGGCCTTTTGTGCATGTCTCCCTTTCTTTGCCTCACTATTGCTGACAATGGCATTTTGTAAGCTGTAGAATTCCTTCCCTAAACTTCTCCACCTCTTGTTCATCCAGGTAAGTTGTTCCTTGAGATCAACCAAAGTTTTGGTCACTCCTCCTTGTTGTCCCACTGTTGTCCCCTTCTTTGGCTTGGTGCCATTTTATATCTGAACCTGCAACTGTGAAGCACATTGGGACATTCTTTGCATTAAGGACACTATACAGGTGCAAGTTGCCATTATTAGTGAGGTTTGCATATACACATGAGCATGTGATTTAGAAGCAAGAGCAAGCCATTTGGCCCCTTGAGCCTGTGCTGCCATTTGATAAAATCATGGCTGATCTGACTGTGACTTCAACTCCACAACCCCAATATCTGTTGCCCATCCCTAAATGCCCTCAAGAAGGTAGTGGTAAATCATCTTGAATACGCCCAAATTATTTTCTAGGCCATTGCAGAGGGCAGTTAAGAATTCCATGTTGGTGTAGATTCACTGTAGGTCAGACAGTGTTAGGCAAATTTCATTCCCTAAAGGACATTAATAAACCTGATGAGTCTGTATGATAGTCCAGTAATACTATAGTTATCATTACTGATTCTAACTTTTTGTTGCATTAACTGAATTTAATTCTCAAGATGTTGTGGTGGGATTTCAACTTGTTATTTCTAGTCCATGCCTCTAGATCATTAATCCAAAAACACAACCACCACACTGCCAAATTGCAGACAACAGTAAAATACAAAATATCACCACTGAAAGATACAATTAACTAATTATTTTTCATGAAAAATCAACTTTGCTTTGATCCCCAATTACCATTTGTGATACTTTTTCAATTATTTTCTCACATTTACTCTTGGCCTATCCTGCACTTGGGGTCCGTAGGTACAGTTATGATCACACTGAATGGTGCAGAAGACTCGATGTGCCAAATGGGGCTACTCCTAATCCTATTTTCTTTGATTCTATGTAATAATGCAAAATTAATAAATGAGCAAATCTGAAATTGAAAGCCAATATTAGTAATAATGGCCATGAAACCATTTGTTAATTGTTGTTAAAAACCATCTGTTTCACTAATGTCCTTTAGAGGAAGAAATCTACCACACTTATCTGGTCTGACTGACATGTGACTCCAACTGTGACGTGGTTGACTCCTAAGTGTCCACTGATATAGTTCAGTGAGCCACTCAGATCCAGGGGAATAAATGCTAGCCTTGCCAGCTATGCCCACATCACATGAAAGAATAAAGTAAAAGTATAGAAATGGACCAGTCCATTTATGGAGGTTGCTCTGCCTTTCAATTAGGTCCCAAGAGATCTGAATCTCAATCTCACTTCCCCTTAATATCTGTCAATATTTTTATGCAACAAAAGTCTATCAAACTCAGTCCTGAAAGCTCCAATTGACTTCTAGCTCTTTGAAGATATCTAATACCCTCTGCATAAATAAAAGTGCTTCCTAATTTTGGGTTTAAATTGTATTGTTCTAATTTTAAGATTTTAATTTTAAGTGCTTTTGATTTTACCACGAGCAAAGTTAGATTCCACAAACTCTGCACCTTGTGCCAGGAAGGCGAATGTTGGCAAGTACCTAGCTCAAGGGGTGAACAATGTCCTGAGCTTGTTCCTGTGCTCACTCAACTTTCAGCAGAGGTTAACCACACAATGATTGGGCAAGGGAATCTCCCTGTACCTAGTGATGTTGATGATGGCTAGCAACCCAGGGGTTTTGACCTCAGACCTGATACTGACTTCATGGGAAAACTATTGGATTGTCATAAGAATCTGTTTGATTGACTATTGGCTTTCAGGGAAGGGAACTGACTATTACCACCTGGTCTGGCATCTATTTGATTCCACACTCACTAGAAGTTTTTCAACTGCCCAGGTTGTACAATTGATGATTAACTCGTTTTGAATATGTAATATGTGACCATTCCAGCATCTAAAGTGACTTTAGGACAGAGCTAAGGTTGAATCTCTGAGGCATTTCATCTTATTACTATACTTACCTTACTCTTTCCATCATAAAGACTGTCAATTCCCAGCATTCACATTCCTCCTTTCTCCAGTTATCTCCCGGAGGACTCCCTTCCCCAGAGAGGCAGGATCACTGAATACTTGTAAGGCAGGGATTAATAAATCCTTGACTGATGAGGGAGTCAAAGGGTTATCAGGGTCAGCAGGAATGCTGAGTTGAGACCATAATTAGATGAGTCATCAGATGCCTACTGAATGGCAGTACAGGCTAGAGGTACTGAATGGTTTACTCCTGCTCTTAATTTCACTCAAATTCCTCGTTTATCCCTTTGCATCTCTGGATTCATCAACTCCAATGTTGCCTTAGACTCCCCACCCACACTCTTTCCCTTCCATTTATCCAAAACTGTGCTACCCAATCCTACATTACACCATGCTTCGCACAACTTCCTCGTTCCCACTAACCTACATTTATACCTGTCTTCCACAGACATAAACATCTTTTTGAATTTTTCTAAGATGTCATGCCCCTCTCTATTTTTGTAACCACCTCTGATGCTCAAGCAACCTGCCAAATCTGCTTCTTTCCTAACTATTTGTATACTGCCTCTCCCTTTCTGCTTGCATTAGCAGTCATGACCTCAGCTGGTTAATGCACACTGTCTGGAGTTCCCTTCCATTTTCCCAGCTTTGTCTTCTCCATCAAGACCCACTTGTTGAACTATGCTCATGGTCACTGCTAAATTGTCTCCTTCATAGGATTGCTCTCTATTTTCTTTTCATGCCAACCATCCTTGGAAGTTTTGTGGAGGCTAAACTGCCATATGGTGCTAATTGTTGTAGAAGTAATGAAGAGATACATCTGTGTTGTATTCTGTCTTTTGTTGTGCGCTTTCATCTTCCTGGCAAACCATTCATTCCAGAAGGAAAAAAAAGTGGTACTTGGGGATGAATGAACTGGCTATACTGGAGCTCCAAATATGCTAGATGAGTCAGAACAGTATGTCGGATTCACCACTTTTACTGTTTCCATCTGGGATGGAGCAAACCTAGTACTTGCCTACAGACCTAGTCCTCAGTTCAGGCCACTTCCTCATCATAGGTGCCATTGTTTGAGATTTGCAGCAAATCTGGGGGAGTTGGAAATTGAAGGTTGTGGATGGAGAATGGCAGCTTAGATGGATTGGGCCATGCTAAAAATTGACCTACAGTATCTAGGGATGTGTAGGTTAGGTGAGTTAGCAATTGTAAAAACCCCATGTTGGATATCAGGGATGCGGTGGAGGGGTGACTGGATGGAACGCTCTTTGGAGCGTTGGTGCAGATTTGATATGCTGAAAGGCCTCTTTCTGTGCTGTACAGATTGTGATGGGTCTGAAGCTCATTCTGCCCCCATGCAGATTCCTCACAACTAGCTAGTCTGATACTACCTCCATGGTTCAGGCCGACGCCTCGGCAAGCTCAGTAAGAGCCTCAGGAGAACAGTCTGCCATTTATCTAGTTCATCACCATTCCTTTCAGTTTTTTATCTGTAACTTTGTTCTTCGTGACTTAGATCAGGAACTCCGTGGCAATGGA
This sequence comes from Rhincodon typus, assembly GCF_021869965.1. Taxonomy (NCBI): domain Eukaryota; kingdom Metazoa; phylum Chordata; class Chondrichthyes; order Orectolobiformes; family Rhincodontidae; genus Rhincodon; species Rhincodon typus. The sequence goes on from NC_063370.1 coordinate 15,388,158, forward strand.
CGATCAAACTTGTACTTTACAGATTGATGCACTGAAGTACTGATCAACAAGTTGAACTTCCAGAAGTAAACGTGAATTTTATTTTCTTTTAATCCTTTATGGAATTTAGGTGTTGCTGGGTGGTTCAGCATTTACTGCCATCTCTAATTAGTGCTTTGGATAATGGGGGTGAAATATGCTGTCAAAGGAGGTTAATGAGTGCATCTTGTAGATGTCCACACAACTACCACTGTGCCCAATGGTGGAGCAAGTGACTGTCTAAGGTAGCGGATGGGGTGCTGATTAAGTGGGATGCTGATTAAGTGGGATGCCAAGTCATGGATAATGCTCAGAGTTTTATTGGAGTTATTTTCATCCTGACAAGTGAAGAGTATTCTATTACACTCCCAACTTGAGAACATCTTTGGGGAGGTAGCAGGTGAGTAACTTACTGCGGAATTCAAAGCCTCAATCAATAAGTCGGAGCAGCATGGATCTTGCAGCTGTTCCTGGGATTGCAGGCTTAGTTAAAGATTTATTATATTTTTTACAGTTATTATAGCCATTATTGTTTAATAATATAAGATTTTTTTCCATTTTGTTTTATTAGCATTCAAAAAAACCCAAAACAAACGAAAAAAATCTCATTTTTCGAATGGACTTTTTTATAAATGGTTTTGTAAGGGTCTACAGTGAATGGCTGAGGTTTTTTAATTCTTAATTCAGAAATTAAATGTCTGTGTTTTAGAGGTTTTTTTACATTGCAAAGGATTTTTTTGAAAAAAAAGTGAACAGTCTTTTTTAAATAAGGAGTTGGGCTTTCGTTCCGGAGAGTCCCACATGTGGTCAGCTCCAAAGAAGATTTTTTCAAGGAATTTATTGAAGAGGAATTGTTTTTATTCAGTTAATCAGTTTAATGGTTGATTTTATTTAATTTTTATAGGTTTGATATGAATATTTTTAAAATGTTTTTTCCAATTTAACATTATTTTCTCTGGGAAATGAAAGGTAGTTTATTTATATATAATGTGATATTGAAACATCCTTTCTTTTTAGGCTTAATACTATTAAGTCCATACATAAAGGTACAGAGTGAAACGGCTAGTAGATTTAGAAAAGTTATTACCCAGCAGGATCAGTCAGATAGATGGGTTATTGTCAGGAAAGTTAAGAAGGTAGTTCTAAAGTCTCTGGTGGCTATTCCTCTATCAAATAGATATTCAGTTTTTGGAACAATTGAAGGGGATAGTCTCTCTGAGGAAAATGGAAAGGCCAGTCAGTTAGAATAGAAGAATCTATAGAAGAATACAGACAATTGCCTGAAGGTAAAATTAAACCCGGGTCCCTGGAGTACCAGTGCTAACCACTGAGCCTCTATGCCACCCAGTTGGACACTTGGAATGATTCTTGTGTTAGGCAGCGTTGACAAGATTTAATAGAATTATTGTTACAGGGGACTCTCTCGTTAGGTGCACAGACAGACTATTCTGTGGCAGTGAGCGTAAATTTAGGATGGTTTGTTGCTTTCCTGGTGCTAGGAATAAGGACATTTCTAAATGTTGCAAGCATGTTGTTACAGTTGAGGTTGAGAAGCCAGAAATTATTGTACACACTGACAGGAATGACATTGTTAAGGATAAGATTAAAGCAGTACAGAATGAATTTAAGAGGTTAGGTAGAAGATTAAAAAGTAAAACCTTAAATATTAATTTTAGGTTTACTCCCAATGCCAAACTCAAACAAGGGAAGGAACAAAAGGTTAAAGGAGATGAATCAATAATTGAAGAGCTGGTATATTGTCCAGGGATTCAGGATTTTGGACAATTGGAATGTCTTTTGGGATAGAAAAGACCTGTTCAAAAGGATGGGTCTAACCTAAACTGGAAAGGAACCAATAAAGGAGATTTGCTCATTCTATTAAGGGAGACTTTATACTGATAAAGAAGGCAAATGGAGGAATTCACAGTGGCAGTGTAAATGGAAAGATTGATGGGGTAAGTTCTGAATGTGAAGACAGCACATCAATTAGAAAAGAAAGACAAGACAGTCAGAGAATGTAGTAACTCTGAAGCACTAAATTGCATTTATTTCAATGCAAGGGGTCTTATTGGTAAGGCTGATGAACTCAGGGCATGTTTAAGAACATGGGATTGGGATGTCATAACTATTACAGAAACTTGGCTGAGAGATGGACAAGACTTGCAGCCCAGCGTTCTGGGTTTTGATGCTATAGGAAGGATAGAAAAAGAGGCAAGGAGGGGGGGGTGGGGGGTGGTGTTTTTGGTTAAGGAATACATTACTGCTCTAACTAGGGAAGACATTTCTGAAAAATTGTCCAGTGAAAGCATATGGGTAGAAGTTACAAATAAGAAGGGAAAGATCACTGTGATGGAATCGCACTGTAGGCCCCCCAGTAGTAAGAGAAATTAAGAAACAAATATGTAGGGAGATCTCAGATTCTGGTAAGTACAACAAGGTTGTAATAATGGGGGATTTTAATTTTCCAAACATTGACTGGAACTCACCATAGTGTTAAAGGTTTGGATGGTAAAGAATTTGTCAAATATGCTCAAGAAAATTTTCTTTATCATTATATGCTTGCTCCTACTAGAAAAGGAATAAAACTAGGCTCTCTTTTGGGCAATAAGGCGGGGCAGGTGAGTGAAATAAAAGTGGGGGAACACTTTGGGTCTAGTGATCATAATTCTGTCAAAATGGTTATGGAAAAGGATAAGCCTTCTATAAAAGTTAAAGTTTTTAATTGTAGTAAGGCAAATTTTAATGGTATGAGACAAGAACTTTCAAAAGTTAGCTGGAGTAGACTGTTCAGAGGTAAGAAGGACGTCAGGCAAGTAGGAGGCGTTCAAGAGTGTGATGATGAAAGCTCAGAGGTATTTTATTCTGTCAGAGTGAAGGGTAAGACTGGTAGGATTAAGGAACAATGGATGAATAAAGATGTTGAGGTTGTAGTCAAGAATTAAAAAAAAATCTTTTTTTAGATACAGACAACTTGGTTAAATTTAATCTCTTAATGAATATAAAGAGCGTAGAGGCATTCTCAAGAGAAATCAGGAAGGCAAATAGGGGAGTTAGCATTGGCAGATAAAGTTAAAGATAATCCAAAGAGATTGTACAAATATATTAAGAGCAAGAGGGTAACTAGAGAGGGTTGGGTCTCTTAATGATCAAGGATGTCATCTTTGTGTTGATCCCCAGGAGATGGGGGAGATACTAAATGAATATTTTGCGTCAGTTTTTACAGTGGAGAAAGAAATGGAGTCTAGAGAATGCAGAGAAATAAACTTTGTTTTAAAAATAGTTCACATTACAGAAGAGGAAGTTCATAAGGTCTTAGAATACAAAGGTGGATAAATCTCCAGGACCTGATCTAATGTACCCCAAATGTTGTGAGAAGTAAGGGAGGAAATTACGAAATCCCTTGCAGAAACATGTGCATCATCTATAACTATGGGTGAGGTGTCTGATGACTGGAGGGTGGCTAATGTTGTACCTTTATTTAAGAAAGGTTGTAAGGAGAAATCAGGGAACCATAGGCCTGGATATCTGACTTCGGTTGTGGGTAAATTGTTGGAGGTGATCATAAAAGATAGGATTTATGGACATTCAAAGAGGCAAAAAAATGATTAGGGATAGTCAGCATGATTTTGTGTAAGGAAAATCGTGTCTCTCAAACTTGATTGAATTGTTTGAGGCAGTTACCAAAAAGATTGATGGCAGAACAGTAGACGTTGTTTATTTGGATTTTAGTTCTACATGGTAGGCTAATTAGTACAGTTAGGTCACATGGGATTCAGGGTGAACTTGCCAATTGGATACGTGATTGGCTTAATGGCAGGAGACAGAGTAATGGTGGAGTTTTGCTTTTCAGACTGGAGTCCTGTCACCAGTGGTGTTCTATAGGGATCAGCTCTGGCTCCCCTTTTGTTTCACACATATATAAATGATTTGGATGAGGATACAGAAGACATGGTTAGTAAGTTTGCAGATTCCATCAACATTGGTGGCATTGTAGACAGTGAAGAAGGTTTTCTAAGATTACAAATGGATCTTGATCAACTGGGTCAATGGGCTGAAAAATGGCAGATGGAGTTCAATCTGGATAAATGTGAGGTATTGTATTTTTGTACAACAAACAAGGGTAGGGCTTATACAATTAATGGTAGGGCCTCGGGTAGTGTTGTAGAACACAGGGACATAATTCTTTGAAGTTTGTGTCACATATAGACAGGATGGTTAAAAAGGCTTTTGGCACACTTGCCTTCATTGCTCAGTCCTCTGAGTGTAGGAGTTGGGACATTATGTTGAGGTTGTACAGGACACTGGTGAGGCCTCTTCTGGAATACTGTGTCCAGTTCTGGTCGCCCAGTTATAGAAAGGATATTATCAAGCTGGAGAGAGTTCAGAAGAGATTTATCAGGATGTTGCCGGACATGGAAGGTTTGAGTTATAAGGAAAGGCTGGACAAGCTGGGACTTTTTCACTGGTGCGTAGCAGGTTGAGAAGTGACCCGAAAGAAGTTTATCAAACAGTGAGAGGTATAGATAGAGTTGATGGTAGTTGTCTTTTACCTAAGATGGGGAATTTCAAGACGGCGGGGGGAGCACATTTTTAAGGTAAGAGAGATTTAAAAAAACACAAGAGGCAATTTTTTTTACATAGAGGGTGTTTCGCATGTGGAATGAACTTCCTGAGGAAGTGGTGGATCTGGGTACAACACTTAAAAGACATCTGGGTGGATACATGAATAGGAAAGGTTTTGAGGGATATGGCCCAGACGAGGCAGGTGGGACTAGTTTAGTTTGGGATTATGTTCAGCATGGACTTGTTGGACTGAAGAGTCTATTTCCGTACTGTATGACTCTTATTTCTGTAGTAACCATATGGCTGGTTCAGTTAAGCTTCTGATCAATGACTCCCAGGATGTTGTTGACAGACAATTCAACTACAATCATGCCATTGAATATCAAGGAATGCTGATTACAACACTGTCTTTTCTAATTTTTCACTTGTGGGATGTGGGTGTGACTAGCTCAATCTGCATTTGTTGCCCATCACTAATTGCCCCTGAGGTGGTGGTGGTGAGCTGCTTTCTTGACCTGCCACAATGCATGCCTTATTGGAGATAATCATTGACAGGCACTGTGGGCACAAATGTTGCTGGCTATTTATCAGCCCATTCTTGAATGTTGTCTTGGTCTTCTTGCTTCTGGACACAGGCTGCTTCAGTGTCAGGGAGTGGAAGACCATTGATGAATAGGTGAAGATGGTTGGCTAGAACACAACCCTGAAGAACTCTTGCAGAGATGTCCTTATAGATCTTTGACAACAACAACAATCATCTTCCTTTGTGCTAGGCATAGTGCCAACCAGTGGAGAGATTCTCCCCACCCCAGATTTTTCTAGGGCCTCTAGATATCATACTTGGTCAAATGCTGTTTTGATGTCAAGACAGTCACTCTTGGATCACCAGACTGCATACCACTGTCATCACCTCTTGTGGGGACAGAGCAAATCCAAGGATGGTGATGTCTGGGGCTTTGTGGTAAGCATTGTTGATAGTGAGGTAGTCTTACCACAGGTAAAGAGTGCAGGCAGAAAGGGAATGGGTGACCACTATGGGATTATAATAGTCAGGTGGTTATTTTTGACTGGCACAGATTTGATGGGCCAAAGGGCCGTTTTCTGTGTTGTAGATCTCAATGATTCTGAGAGCATGATTTTTGGCTGTTGCTTGACTAGTCTGCAGGACAGCTTGCAGAAGTTTGGCTTAGGTCCCCAAATGTATAGTGTACTGTATTCGATCTATGTTAACAATCTTGTCTTGGGTGCACAGAGCACAATTTCAGAATTTTCTGATGACACTAAACATGGAAGCATTGTGAACTATGAAGAGATTGGTGCAGTGATTTAAACAAAGTGGCAGAATGGGCAAATATTTGGCAGAAACAGTTTAAACATTTGAAGTATGTAGGAAGAAGAAGGAAATAATATAAAATAAAGGATACAATTCTAACGAAAGGAAGAGTGGGATCTTGGGAATGTATTGTATCAATCATTGAAGAAAGCAAGTCAAGTTGAAAAAGCAGTTAACAAACACTAATGAATTAGAGACATTGTTTACAAATGTAAATAAGTCATGATGAACCTGTACTGAACACTGTCTCAGCCTCAACTGTAGTATTATGTCTAGTTTTTGGCACCACACTTTTTTTTGGACGATTGTAAAGGCATTAGTGAGGGTGCAGAAAGATGGTTTCAGTGATGAGGGACTTCAGTTACTTTGATAGATTGGAGAACTTGAGGTTTTTTCCTTTGGAAAAGTTTGAGGAGATTTGACAGAGGTGTTCAAAATTATTAGGTGTACAGAATAGAGAAATACTGAAGGATTGACAACTAAAGGACATTGATTGAAGGTTAATGGCAAAAAAGCCAACAGTGACTGGAATTTCTTTCTCCACAGTGTGTTGTTAGGATGCATTAGCCGAGAGTGTGGTGGAGGCAGATTCAATTATGGCTTTTAAAAGAGAATTAGATCATTATCTCAATAAAAACAAACTGCAGGACTCTGATGAAAAGGTAATGTAAGCAGCTGATCTCTCGTAGAGAGCCAGAACAGACTTAAGAAACTAATTTACTGTAGGCATTCTATGACCCATTCTGTTAATAAGGAGGATGATGCAGGGTTGACTGGACATGGTATGCCTTTGTCATGTCTGAATGTGATGCTTTGGTCTTTTGATGATTTACATAGTAATAAAGCTACGATATAATGTTGTAACAATTAAATATGACAGTGTCTTGATAGGTCATTTCAGAGGGCAAGTTAAAGGGCAAAGACTGGGTAAGGATGGCAGCTATCCTTTCACAATGAACCAGGTTAATTTTTGTGACAAAGTGCTGGAGAAACTCAGCAGTCCCAGCTGTGTCAGTGTAGAGAAAGAGTTAACAGTTAAATCTAAATGACTCTTCCTTGAAACTAAAGAGAGTTGGAAACCTGACGGGTTTCATATATTTCCATCTCTCTCTTTAGTTCCATTAACTGCAACATTATTTCTCTTTTCTCTGTCCACCAATGCTACCAGATCTCCAAATCTCGACAACACTTTGATTTTATTTCAGGTCTCCATCACCTGCAGTATTTTGCTTGAATTTTTACAATAGACTAGTTATATATTCATTAATTGACAATAGGCTTTGATTCCAGATTCAATTAATTAATTGAATTTAAATTCCCCAAATGCCCTGGTGAGATTTGAATTTATCTTTCCAGGTTTCTGATTTAACAGGCCTGGAACCACCACTTTGCTACCATACACTGTAATCTTTCTTAGTTATACTCCAGTTTAGCGTGGTATCATTGATATTATCTGCGTAACATGATTACAGATATGTGATATTTGGATTGAAGGGAACAAAACAAAAAAATAGTCATTGCTGGGCCACCATAAATTCAAATGCAGAGCAATGCTATTTACTAACTTTGTCTAACTACACACTTTTATTTCTCTATTTGCTCAACTGTGTCTCTTAACTGTTGAGAAAAGAGAGAAATAAAAGTGTGTAGTTAAAGTCATGAGCAGCCCCTTTCCATACTTAACCCAAATAACTATCCTCCATGTTTCAGCCTGATACATTCTGTGCCCATCAACCATTTAGTTCATCATAGCCAAGCATAAACATCTGCATTTGGTGGCATTTTTCAGCAGCAACATCTAAATAGAATCCAGATTAGGAACTTATTTTTTTGACATCTCCCCTATTTTACAGGTTGAGACTAATTTTACTGACCCTATTTTTGACTTGGGAATCATCGCTTAACTCAGCAGTGACTCAAATATTGTGTTCTCCATGGCTTAGTAAAATGTTTGTGTGGTTACTAATTGAAACATCAGAATTCATTCTTTGATGTCTAATTCATTGAGATTTGTAAATTATATTTTAAAAATTCCTGCTCACTCTCCTCATGGAAACATATATTCACGGGAAGCTAACATTCAAAATCAGTGACCAGTGTGATAAAGTCTACTGAATGTTTAACGTGCTGTAGCTTTCTGATCACAGGTCCCTTATTAACAAAAATCTCTTTAGATCTGCTGATTTTCTTTTTTTTTGGCTGCCAAGATGACGAACATTGCTGATGGGAAATGGATACGATCCTGCTGTAGGCATCCATTGTCCACAACAACCATTGCAAGAACGAGACTGAGTTAAGCATCTTGGGTCAAATACAGGCAGGGTTAATGAACTTGGATTGGGTGCAGCGTGGATTAATGATTCCTGGGTTGGGTACAGACTGTCTTAATGATCCCAAATCAGACACAGGGAGGGCAAATAAGCCTGGATCAGGCATAGGAAGGGTTAATGAGCTCTTGTCCGGTACAGGAAGAGTCAATGATTATGAATTGGGCATAGGAAAGAGTAATGATGCCAGATCAGGCATAGGAAGGGTTAGCGACCCACGTCAGGTAGAGGTAGCGTTGCCGACCCTAAGTCAGGCATAGGAAGGATTAATGACCCGGCATTGGGTAGAGGAAGATTTAAAGGCTCCATATTAGGTACAGGGAGTGTTAATGATTGGACAACATGAACCGTACAGGAAGGCTTAATGATCCCAGATTGTTTACAGGAAGGGTTAAATAACCCCAGATCAGGCTCAGGAATGATTAATGTCCTCCAAGGTTGGGTATAGTTAGGGAAGGCTAATGATCCTAGCCAGTTATGATACAGGAAGGGTAATAGCCCCCATTTGGCTATACCTTGACCTAAGGATCTGTGATCAATTAAAGGGCCACAGGTTGATGATTACATGACTTAAAGATACCAGGTAATGTATAGCATGTGGTTGATGCATGTTTTGGGTCTCTTTTCTCCGCCTTGACATTGAGAAATATCTCCTTTGTTTCCTACTTGTATTGAAATTCTGGATCTTTCTTTTCTAAGCATGTACATTAGACTACACTTTGAATTTCAGAGCCAACTCCCTGTGAGCATTGACCTGGAGTATCACTGGGACACAACCATTTCCAATTCTCTCTTTTGCCTTCTATAAATGTAAATGATCTTTCCTTCTTCTAATGTTCCCTCCAGTTCTCACTGTGCTGTATGGACTGTAACTCTTCCCAAATAGTATTTCTAATGATCAATCAAATAATTCAGCACTAACCCGCAATTGTACTCAGGACCTTCTAAGTCCTCTTGGCTCTGTGTCTTCCTACAAATGACTTTGCCAATGAGTCATATGGTGGAAGCTTGAGATTGACAAAAGGTGGCAGTTTCGTGTTGTGCCAAATTATGCCACAGCTGATGGTCCCAGCACCCCAACCTGCTCAATTGCTGTTTCTAGTAAGGTCACTTTGCATCCTGGAGTTAAACATGAATCAAATGCCTTCCTGCCTCGTTCTTTCCCTAAGTGCTGAATTGGAATGAAATCACCTGCCCAAATATATTGCATTTTGAAATGAATGGCTTAGTTATATTCTCTCTCTCTGTTTATGGAAATCTTGTAGGACCTAGAGAATAATTATACTTGCACCTGCCCCCAAGGATTCTATGGCAAGAACTGTGGGATTAGTGCTATGACATGTGCTGATGCACCGTGTTTTAATGGTGGCTCCTGCACGGAGAAATCACGTGGGGGCTATAGCTGCCATTGCCCAGTTGGCTTCACTGGTTCCAACTGCGAGAAGAAGATTGACCGTTGTACCAATAATCCATGTGCGAATGGTAAGTGTTGGAATCGATCATTCGTTTCCCCCATCCCTACTCTGTATCCTTTCACATACCCATCTCTACCTGCTTTGTGTTTTTGATGCTTTAACTCACGCTTCCTGTTAAAAAGGATACTGCTCGGACATTGGCCGGAGTATCATCTGCCGTTGCCGGACAGGGTTCACTGGCCCGAGGTGCAAGATCAACATGGACGATTGTGCCAAGAACCCATGTGCCAATGGTGGCACCTGTATTGACGGCGTCAACTCCTTCAGTTGTAGCTGCACTCTTGGCTACGGTGGGAAGGACTGCAGCATTCGCATGGATGCCTGTAGCAGCAACCCATGCAGAAATAAAGGTGTCTGTTACATGCACTACACCGGCCATGTCTGCAAATGCCCAGCTGGATTTATGGGCTCCAACTGTGAGTTTCGTGTGAAGCCCACTAGCCCGTCTGATGTGGAGAACCCGTTCCCCGTGGCCCTTGCCATCTCTTTTGCTTTGGGCCTCGTCACCCTCACCCTGGTGGTGTTTGCTGCCGTGGTGATTCTGAAGCATCTCCGGAAAAGCCAGGAGAGTCAGAATGCTGTGCGCAATGATCTGGAAACCATCAACAACTTGTCGGATTACCAGAAGGAGAAGGAGGCCTTCATCATCTCCACTGGACAGTTCAAGGTCTCCAACAAAGATGCTGAACTCAGCAGCGATTGTTTGAGTGATAAATTTAACTGCAAACAGAAACTTCATCCAATGGATTACAATCTGGCTGGGGAACTGAAAGAACAGGAGGCTTCTAGAAAGAACATTGTAAAGTGAGTGCTGCACTTAAATACTCTCCAGCATTATTCCTGATGCTTATGTCGAAGGATTTCTACAGTCGCAGCCAGCAGAAATCTAATAAGTCTCCATCTTTTCCAATCCCTTTCCTCAATTTCTCCATTTTAGTAAGAAATCTGAATGCCTGTCATCCTCCAAACCGTCAATACCATTTCCGAAGGAGGGATTGTACCATCCAATGTATATTATGTCTGAACAAGTGGAACCTTGCATATTTGCAACTGAGGTAAGTCTCAGCTGCTCCTGGACTTTGAGGTAAGAGAAATGAGGTCGAGCAAGAATCTCTAGCGAGACTTGCAAAAAGCTGGCATTGCGTAGTCTAATCACTTTATCCTTTCCTCCTCTTTCGCAGGTATGAACGCCCATCTCCTCAGATGTAGATGTTCAAGCTTCCTGTCTCTGAATGTTTACAGATTTAATGGACATTACGGGGTTTATATTCCTGTATTTAATATTTATTCATGCTGCTCTTTTTGTTTTGGAATGGATAACCTCTTATTGTGTTTTTTTAAAAGTGTGTGTGTGTTTTGTATGTGTGCGCGTGTGTGTGTGTGCGCGCGCGCGCGTGTGAGTGCGTACATGAATTAAAAAGACTTTCGTACCTGGCTTCTGGATAATGAAGAATGCCTGCTGACATCTCTCTGAAAGCTGCGAAATCTTTGCACTATTTTCAATGGCGAAGTCATCCTGAAAAATATCTGCATGCCAAGGACTGAAGATGGGGTGGGTGGGATGGGATGGGAGCAGGTGGAATGAAAAAAGGCAGGACCTTTTGAACCAGTGCTGAAGAATTCTCCGCAGGATCTATATTGTAATGTGTGCTGTTTCCCTCTGCAATAAGCAGTGAATCCAGGTGGCAGAGTAATCGTGACAGTTCACCCCTAGTCTGGCGGGCTGTTTTGCTTCAGGTCACTGCTGTTCTCTGCATTGGACTTGTGTCTGTCTCCTCCATATGACCAACGTTTGCAGAGGAGCCTATTTTAATGAGTAGAACACCAGCCAAGTACAGTGTACATTACAGATGACAAAAGTGTGGAGCATTGATCTGAAGGCAGTTGTCCATTCTCACAGTTCAGGCTTTAACAAATCCTGTTTGAGAAACTGTGATCCAGGACATCTTTTTGCATTTGTCAATGGAAAATGCTGCCTACCCATTTATTATTCTATATATATAGTCAAATATGGGAATGTATTGTCTATTATGAAGGACTTTTTATTAATAAAACATGAAAGATTATTGCAGTTCTGTTTCAAAGTCAAGCCAATGTTATTTTAATATTTTATAATTTAAGAATTTTTGATATACATACAAAATGAAATATACTTTTTCTAATTTTATTTTGTATATAGTGTATATTTAAGAGAATTGTACATATGTTTATCTATTATGTTTTATATATGTCTTTTCTGTTGAAAAGAGGTTCAAATTTATTTTTTTCCAAAAATAAATGAAAATAATTCTAATATCTTTGTTTTTTTCTGGGAATTTAGTGAATTAATGTAACATTAATACGGTCATTTAATGCACATGACATCAGCTCTCAGTACACAAACTTGGTGCTTTCCCTATTGTCCTCTGTTTTCCTCAAAACAGTAATCCTCTCTGGATATGACTCCATGGGTGATGCCAATTTCTCATATCTGATTTTACCAATTCTAATGGAAATCTTACAACTGTAAAGACATTCCCAATGTAAACACAGATTCAACTGAACAGGTAAACTAGTGGAGAGATAATACAATATGGTATTGAAGCAGGATAGGCCATTCTGTCCTTTCAGCAAGCTCTGCAATATCACTGGACTAGTAAGCCATGGTCAAGCTTAATATTCTGTGAACATGGGTTCCAATCCCTCCACAGCAGCATATAGAATCCAAACTAAATTCTGCTACAAAATGAGGATTGAACACAAGAAACAGGAGCAGGAGAAGACCATTCACCCCACCCTGCCTGATCTTTGGCTTCAACTCAACCTTGCTGCACACTCCCCATATCTTGATTAGCTACTTCATTTGGTTGAATGGCTGGTTTGTGATGCAGAGTGATGTCAACAGCGTGGGTTCAATTATCGCACCAGCTGAGGTTACAACAAAAGGACTTTCCTTCTCAATCTTTCTCCTCAGCTAAGGTGTGGTGACTGAGGTTAAAACTACCATCAGTCGTCTCTCTCTAATCAGTGAGCAGCCCTCTGGGATTATGGTGACTTTACAATTATTACTGAAAGCTGACCTTAGCAATGGTGACTGTGACCACTATCATCAATTCTTGTAAAAATCCTTCTAGTTCACTAATGTCCTCAACAGAAATGGGCTATCCTTGCCTGTTTGAGTCTACATGTGATGCCAGACCCAAAACAATGTTGACTATTAAATACCCTCTGAACCGTCTAGCAACTCAGGCCAATAGCAACTGGGGATGGGCAACAACTGTGGGCTTTGGCAGTGATGCCAATATCCCAAGGAAGCATAAAGAAAATCCAGAAGTATGTGATAATGGTAACAGGGCAACTAAATGTGATAAAGACCTTCAGTTGTATGGAAAGTAAAGGCTGACAGATTAAATGGACCAAGGGGCCTGTTCTTTTATTTGGACTTCTACATGAGTGGCCATCTGACAAAGTGTAATCAGAACAATTCTGTCCTGTATCTAGTCTAATAGAATAACACTTTCCTGCAGGGTGTCTGGATAATGGTGAGCAGAGGTATCCCACCTCACTGTTTCCCTATTCCTCTCCTAAATATGTTTTTAATCTACATGTTTGGACATTGTTATATCACACCTCTGTGTAGGTGGGATTTTAAGCAGAGTCTCTGGCCCTGAGGTACGGACAATACCACAGTGGCACAAGACACCACCTAACACGGATGTACTGAAGTCTATTTTAGCAAATTTCCCCACTGCCAATGCAACTACAAATACTTAATCCAGCACAGAGTCAAGGATGATTCTCAAAAATATTTGGCTTTGCCCCTCAGCACCAGATCCATCACTAACTGAACAGACTTTGTTAATCTATAGCGAATAGGAGATAAGAAAATGACTGAATAGAATAAGTCCATGATTGATTGGCAAAAAGAACACAATGGATTAAATTACGCGGGACACTGGGAACAACAAAGCCAAAGTTGGAAATTAAAGGGTACAATGGACAGAGAAAGAATTCTAGAGAATCAAGATTGAAAAGATGTAACATTCTGCTGGAAGGGGATCCATTCAGTGGTCTGGGCGAGGTCATCCATCAGGACAGTGTTCCAATGCACACTTTTGCAAGATACTTGTTCAAGGCTCTTCTGCTTCATGACCCTGACTTGGCCTATAAAGTGTCTCTGACAGCAATGAGGTAGGTGAAACATATGAGGGAACCAGGTTTACACCTGATTGCACGTAGCTGCATGGAAACCTGATGTTTTATGTTGCCTTCTGAAAACACATTCCAGCAAGTGGGCAGCACAGTGGCTCAGTGGTTAGCACTGTTGCCTCACAGCACCAGGGACCCGGGTTCGATTCCACCCTCGGGCGACTGTGTGGATTTTGCAGATTCTCCCCGTGTCTGTGTGGGTTTCCTCTGGGTGCTCCGGTTTCCTCCTGCAGTCCAAAGATGTGCAGACTAGGTGAATTGACCATGCTAAATTGCCCATGGTGTTTAGGGATGTATTGATTAGGTGGGTGGGTCTGGGTGCAATGCTCTGACAGTGAGAACTTGTTGGGCCGAAGGGCCTGTTTCCATACTGTAGGGATTCTATGATTTATGAACCGTGGCTAATAAAAATAGGTCTACAGACTTGAAGAGCCAAAATGGCTGACTCCTGTTCCTCAAATCGTTGAAGTTCTGGATGTTCAATATTCCAATTTACATAAGAGGCCAGCTAGAATGGGCTGATGAGAAGGAGTTGACTGCAATATTAACTGTACAGATGCTGGGGTTCAGGGTTGTACAATGTCTGCATTGTTCGTGCCATTACTGCATTGTGAAATTATCAGTTTGTACAGACATCAGCAGTTGCCCCAAGGCAGTGTGATCAAATGGAAGGTATCATGCAGAGGTGTTGGTGATACTACAGTGTCTGCTTTGGCAGCAATAAAACGTGGTTAACAAAGAGTAGATCTGCATTTATATAGCACCTTTCACTATCTCGGGATATCCCAAAGCAATTTGCAGCCAATTAAAGAAAATCAAGTTTTTGCCATGTATCACAAAACTATCTTGGCTATCTCTCTGCAATAAAATGTCCTTTCAGTGAATAAGAACACTTACATAGGATTTGCAGCAGATTTTTGCATTCAAATGGTTGAGATTGTACTGCTATAACATTCAAAGAAAAGCAAAAGACATACTTTTACAATCTCAATGTCTCAAATTGTTTCACACCCAGTGAAATATTTTAAGTGTGGTCACTGTTACAAAACACAACACTCACCTTGTACGTAGATAACAAGCTCCCACAAAAGCAGATAACCCATGTTAATAACCAGATAACCCATTCTAGAGATAATGAATGGGATTAAAATATTGGCCAGACCACCAGGGAGAACTCCATGCTCTTTTTCAAAATCGTGCCATGGAATTTTCATACCCAGCTCTTACAGCAGATATGAAGAAGAGTCATTGGAATCAAAATATTAACTCTGCTTTCTCTCCCCAGATATTGCCAGAACTGCTGAGGTTCTCCAGCAATTTCTGTTTTTGAGGGCAGATATGATTTTGGTTTCATCTTGAAAATATCACCTCACACATTCACACAACAAATCATTTCCAGAGCTTTGGTGATATTGAGGGAAGGATGTTGGCCGAGTAAATTTGCTGTTGTGGGACACGGCATTCATATTCAACTAAGTTCTCAACCTCTGTTCAAAACCCTTCAAGGCCTTCCTAGCTCAGTAAAACCTACAGGCCTGCAGGCAATCCTCTGAAAGCTCTGCACTCACAACGTTAGCTACTTCAGCATCCTGATTTCCATCAACTTGCCATTAGTGGCCCTGAGCTCTGGAATTCCAACCATAAACATTTCAATTACCGTACATAGCCTCCTTTAAGATGTTTCTTAAAATTGAGCTCTTATGTTGCCTGCACCAATATTATTGTGGTGGTTCTGTGTCAAATTTTGCCTGATGCTTATTTCATTTTTTATAAGTTGTAACTGGGATGTAAGAACCGCTGGCAAAGGCCAGTTATTATCTTGAGCAGGGTGGAGAGCCATCTACAACTGATTTGCTTTGCTAGGCCATTTAAGAGCCAACTACATTGCTGTTGGTTCAAAGTTAATTTTAAGCATCTGCAAACATCTTTAGTCAGAAATGTTGAGTGGATAATCCATCTACAAGGCCCAAGATAGGAGTGTGATGGAATACTCCCCACTTACCTGGATGAGTCCAGCTCCAAAAACATGCAAGAAGCTCGACACCATCTAGGACAAGGCAGCCAACTTGACTGGCAACACATCTACAAACAACCACTCCCTCCATCACCAACGCTCAGTCATAGCAGTGCATACCATCTACAAGATACACTGCAGAAATTCACCAAAGATCCTCAGACAGCATGTTGGAAACCCACGACCACTTCCATCTACAATGACAAGGACAGCAGATACTTGGAAAACCACCCCCTGCAAGTTCCCCTCCAAGCCACTCATCACACTGACTTGGAAATATATTGCCATTCCTTCACTGTCAATGGGTCACCTGGAATCCTGGAATTCCCTCCCTAATGGCACTGTGGGTCAACCTATAGCACACAGACTGCAGCAGTCCAAGAAAACAGCTCGCCACCACCTTCTCAAGGACAACTAGGGATGGGCAAAAATGCTGCACAGCCAGCTAAGCCTACATCCCATGAATGAATAAAAAAAATTTCAGCCACCTCTGGAGATTCCCAAAATCACAAATGCTGGTTTTCAGACAATTTGATTCATTCCACATTGATACCACGAAATGGGTGAAATCATGGGATTCTGTACTGGGTATGGGCCTTGATAGCATTCTGGCAATAGTACTGAAAACAAGCACTCCAGAACTTACTACGCCCCGAGCCAAGCTGTTCCAGCACATCTACAACACTGGCATCCACTTGACAATGTGGAATATTGCCGAAGTAAGTTTATGATTAGAAAAGTGATGGAAGGGACCATCAACAGTGCTATCAAGCAGCACATGCTTTACAATAACCTGCTCACTCATGCTCAACTGGATTTTGAGAAAGCCATTCAGCTCCTGACCCCAGTACAATCTCTGAACTCAGCACAGCTTTGGTTCCAACATCCTTGGTCCCCTCCTATTCCACATCTACATTCCAACCCGCAGAGACGTTATCCATTAATGTGTCAGGTTCCATACTTAATGACAATTAGTTCTAACCGATTATCTCTCAATTAGCTTGTCCAACATCCAACAAAAGTTTCCTCCATTTACTACTGGGAAGACTAAAGCCACTGTCTGCAGTGTGCACTGCAAACTCTGTTCATTAGTGACCAACTCCACCCTGGCAATGGTGACAGAGAGAAACAGACAGTTTGAAATGTTTGTATTCTAATTACCAGAATAAAGCTCGTGACATTATAAAGCAAAAAATTTCACTTCTCTTACTATCTTGTCATGTGGCCCAGTGTTAAAATTTGATTGATGATTTCCCTGCGATGCATCATTGCACATGTTGCTACATGGAAGTTGCAATATAAGTTAGGCAGTGAGCTCCAGGATCCTAACCCAACAATGGAGAAGGAACAGTAATGTATTTCCGAGTTGCAATAGTGTATTACTTGGGACAGGAACTTTGAAATAGTGGTGCTCCCATGCATCTGCTACATTTGCCTCTGTAAGGATTTGGAGGTTGCTGCCTTGAAAAGGATAGGCTAAGAATCTTGGGCAGGTTCCTGATTAGGACCATTAAAATTATATGTTCAGGGCACATGAGGCTTGGAGATGACGGAGAAGGAGTTAGGCTGATGAGAAGGAGTTGACTGCAATATTAACTGTAAAGATGCTGGGGTTCTGTAAAGATGCCCTCAAAAACAGAAATTGCCAGAGAACCTCAGCAGTTCTGGCAATATCTGGGGAGAGAAAGCAGAGTTAATATTTTGATTCCAATGACCTTTCTTCATATCCCCAAGATTTTAGGGGTGGCATAGTGGTAATATAACTGGATTAGTAATCCAGAGGTTCAGGGGAAATGGTGTCAAGTCCCATTGTGGCAGTTAGTGGTGGTTTGAATTCAATTAGTAGATGAAACAAAATGTCTGGAATTGAAAACTGGTTTCAGTAACGATATCTACAGATGATTCTCATCTGGTTCACTCATGCCCTTTAGGAAATCCTTACCTAGTCTGGCGTAAATTTGACTCCAGACACACAGCAATGTGGTTGACTTTTAACTAGCTGCTGAAATAGCCGAGCAAAACAATGAATGCTGGCCTGCCGAAGAAAGAAAAAGGGATACAAACTCAAGGAAGATAAGTTTTATTGTAAAGTCTTCGGGGTCTTGAATCCAAGGCAGCACATTGATGATAGGTGAGCAGGCCTTCAGCTAGATTTTTAAATGTGTCAGTTTTGGTTTGGAAGCCAGTTGCCAGCCACATTCCCAAAACGTTGTCAATTAGAGTGCCTCTAAGTCCCTTGCAGTCTTGGCTGCCGATCTCTCAGTGACCTAGGCCCTCCTATTGATTCTCTTGGGGTGGGAGCAGTCCCCTCCCACCAGCCCTGATCTGATGGAGGGTCTGACCTTCCTTGGTTTTAAATTGGTTGCAGTATTCAAAATGTCAGTGAAGATGCCTAAAGCTTGCTGTCTAGACTTGGGAATCCCAAGGTAGACAGCATTTCTGGTCCGTGTCCCCTGATTCACAATCCAGCACTTAATTTCGGGAAATGGATCAGTGCAGCAAAGTTATAATGAATCATGGAATTGTCAAAATGATTACAGCACAGAAAGAGGTCATTCAACCCGTCACATTTGTGCTGACCCTCTGAAGCAACAATTCACCTAATGCCACTTCACTGCCTTTTCCCTAACGCCCTGCAGATTTTTCCTTTTCAGAGACTGATCCAACTGGTTCACATGTGGAATGAACTCCCAGAGGAAGTGGTGGATGCAAGTACAGTTACAACATTTAAAAGGACAGGTACATGAATAGGAAAGGTTTAGATGGATATGGGCCAAATGCAGGCAAACGGGACTACTTTCGTTTGGTAAATTTGGTCGGCATGAATGAGTTGGACCGTCTGTTTCTATGCTGTATCGCTGTATAACTCTATAAATGTTTCAAGTAAACTTACATCTCATTCTTAGGCAATGCATTCCAGATCCTAACCACTTGCTGCGTGAAAACAATTCACCTCATGTCTCCATTACGTCATTTGCCAATTATCTTAAATCCATGCTCTCTGGTTCTCGATCCTTCCAACAATGGGAACAGTTTCTGCCTATACACTCTACCCAGACACTCCACCATGATTACACCCAAGTCCCTTTGCTCTTGCAGACTCTTTAGTATTGTAACCTTTATTTTGTTTTGTCACTCTGTATTTCACCTTGTCTCTTCATATTTCATCGCATCATACTTCAACTGTTGCCTGTCCGCCCACATCAACAACTTGTCATGTCCTTTTTCAGTTGTATGCTATCCTTCTCATAGTTTACAATCCTTCCAAGTTTCTTGTCATCCACAAATTTTGAAATTTGACTGTACACTGAGATTCGATCATTAATGAGGAACTGAAACTAAAAGTGTTTTGATAGTATCTGGAACCTGGGGGTTATTTACAAATTGCATCCTTAGTTTATGAATGATGACAGATTCAGATGAACAAACAGGGAACAAATGGGGGAATTATTTGTATTTATTCAAAATATGTACTGTTGCTAGTTTAGCTTCAAATATAAATATTGTGCAGTGACAGGGCTCAATCTTTTCCCCTCAAGTTCAAACTTCCCTCTCCAATTATCAGTCAGCACCGATGATTCAGTAATTCTCCTGTTAGGTGAAATTCTTTTTAAAAAGTACAAATTTGCCTTCCAGTAGCACTGTCCATGATTTTGAGATGTCTCAAAGCACTTTACAGCCAATGAAATATTTTTGAAGTGTATTTGCTGTCTGGGGAGAAAGATAAACTAATTCATTCATCTCATAGCTTAACCTCAGTCCAACTTCCTCTGTCTCCGTATCCCTCTGATCTGGTACACTTCACACAGGAAGCCCACTT
Organism: Rhincodon typus; assembly: GCF_021869965.1. Taxonomy (NCBI): domain Eukaryota; kingdom Metazoa; phylum Chordata; class Chondrichthyes; order Orectolobiformes; family Rhincodontidae; genus Rhincodon; species Rhincodon typus. The sequence goes on from NC_063370.1 coordinate 15,407,896, forward strand.
TCTCAGGCATGGGTTATAACCTGAACTTGTGAATAGTGATAGAAAGAGGTTTCACTGTTCTAACTATCACATAGCTGACCAGGAATTTTTCCTGCTTGACCACCTGCCATTTCTGTGTATTGGAAGAATTTACAAGTTGATCTTTAACCTGTTTAGCCACATTATGAATGCATCTTCCTTGGACATCATGTCCTAGAGAAGTATTTAAATGCAGAGTTTCTGGTAGGGTCTCTACCCATTGTACTATGAAACCTGTTCATACCCCTTTACTCATTTTAAAATGGCAGGTTTTTCAGTCCCTTCTTGAATTGACTAACTCCAAGTTTTAGCAAGATAACAAGGTGTAGAGCTAAATGAACACAGCAGGCCAAGCAGCATCAGAGGAGCAGGAAGGCTGACGTTTTGGGCAGCAGTTGGCATTAGCCTATCCTGAGGAGATCTTTTGGTTTTTGTTTTATTTATTCTTGGGACTTGGGTACTGTTTGTTAGACCAGCATTTATTGCCCATCCCTAATTGCCAGAGGGCAGTTAAGAGTCAACCATGTTGCCGTGGAGCCGAGTCACATGTAGATTTTTTTTTATTGAATCCAAATTCTACCATCTGACATGGTGGGATTCGAACTCGTATCCTCAGAACATTACTCTGTCATTCTGGATTGCTATTCCAGTGATATTACCACCACTTTCTATTTCAATGGGTATTTCACCTGTCTGAGAGCCAGTTCACATTCCACTCCCAGACTTGACAATTCAGGAAAGTGCATACACAGTGCAGCCAAATAGGTTGGATACTGACCTACAAATCTTTCTGAAAGCAGATGTTCAGAGATGGAGAGATTTCTGGTCATCCATGTAACAGAAAGAAATTGGAACCCTCTATCATTACTATCCAAGGGTCCAGGCTGCAACATGCATGTAAAAGTGTATGATGACACGGCAACTTGGACTCAACTGGCGAGACAACCGGTGTGGACAAGTTTCGTGCCAAAAGCACAAAGGTTCAATCCCTTTTCTGATGGTGTAGGTTTGGAACCTTCCTCCTTGCCCTAAGCCTGGTAGGTGCTATTGTACTATAGGTCAGAGAACTGAAGGAGATGGAGAAGTAACTTAATAGCTTCTCCCCGCACCTTACATTCAATGTGAAGTTTCCCTCAAAAAGAAATTTATTTCCAGCTCCCAGCATTTCTGGATTTATGTTGCTACGCAAAGCATCAAGTTCTCTGGTTGAATCCCCAGCCTATGTGAATGCAATAGATCTCTCGGATAAAGTGGAATAGGAGCACAGTAACCACATGGTCTATAGTCCATCATTAGGAAGCGAAAAGTCAGACAAGGCTCCTGCCGCTGATCACCATGTACAAATATCAGGCAATCATCAACTGGATGCTCAATAATAATGGCCCAGATTTCCAATGGATAGATTGTCATTTCTGGTAGGAGTTGCATGTGTGAATCCTGCCAATATACTACTGTAGCAGACCCTGAGACAAACTGCCTGGTAAACTGAACATTCTGCTGGGTAATCCCCCCACACCTGGAATCCTTCAAAAGTTTACATTTAAATTGAAGAAATCAGAGAGTTCTCTACAATAAATAGTTACCCAGGAAACATTCAACTGAGTTTTTATTTATCTAACTCCTGGGCAATTATTAAATTCACCACCCAACTTACCACACACCAAACTACGCCTCTCCCAGAATTCTTACACCTTCCTGCCCACTCTTGGACTTGACACCCACCTTCTCCCCAGGACACGACTCCACGCCATATTTCCCCACCACTGCATTTGATATGCCCTTCCTCTGCAGGACCCAATATCTCTTCTTCCCCACCACTAGACTAGACATGACATCCCACCTCTCATGCTGCCAGACCTGACATCCATTGGACCTAATATAACCCGCACCCCAACATTTCCACCTCACTTGCCACAAGATGATTCCCCACAATATCCCAGGACCTAAGAACACCTCTCCATTGGGGTCCTAAGTCCTGAAACCTCCCCTCCTTTCTACCTGACATAGCTTAACCATTCAATCACTCTCATAGTCATCTTCCCATCTTGCTCCCTTGCACCCTACCTATCTGACACCCTAACCTTAACATAAAGTACATCCTTACCTTTTCACAGGTACTGTCAAAATAGCTGGCTGTGTTGCTGGACATTTAAATCACAGAATATGGCAATTAACGCCGTGTAAATGAGGGTACAATTTGTCCACCCCTGACCATCCTGCACTATAAGGACATACACAATTGGATTTAAGATACATTCTGCACATCCACGATCAGAACATTCTCCTACAAATGCAGAGGTCTTGCTTAATGTGAAAAAGCAGGAGAGCAGCAATCTGACTATGACTGCCACTACTCGTAAAATCTGGCCCAATACCTCCTCCATCACTGATAAGCTAAGTAACAGTTCTGACAAAGATTACACACTACAGTCAGTGGTTCTCATGGAAACTGCCTAATGAGAAATAACAAACTCGCTCCTTTCTCAATTTGTTTTCAGCTCAGTCCTTCTCCCCCCTCACCTTGTTCCCTTTCCAATCTGTTCACAGCTTGGGAATAACCCAGAACTAAAAGTAGAGCCAAAGGTTACAACGTGGTCATGAACTAAGAGAAGGAGCATCAGGGAAGGACAAGGTTTTCAACCATTTCAACAGCTGCAGAGAGAAGGAAGCAAAGGGATATACTGTGCCACAATCACAGAGCATTCTAATCAAGTGATTTTTATTCTAGCCATTTTAGGGTTCTAGCAGGGAGAGCCAACTGAAGATGCAAACATGAAGTGTTGCAGAACAAAGGCACAGATTCAGGAAACAACAATAGTTAAAGACTTCGGAAGTGGTTTGGAGGCGGAACAGCATCAAAAACAGAGTGACGACCATTATCACTACCACGTAGACTACATCTGGTGTGGGAAGTGATGCAAGGGAATTAACTGTTAAGTATGACCATGTTTAAATGATGGCCAGTCAAGACAACGACTGATGACAATTGACAAAATATTGGGAGCTGGATCCAGTTTTGTGTGTTGTAGTGATACAAGGTCACAATAACTTTTATCAAAATCTAAAATTTACAGGTCCAATATAGTGACACAGGAGAAGGAAAGGTTTAACTGAAATCGGAAGCACGGCACCGCAGGCTGTGCAGTACTCTCTCTGCATTGCATCAAAGTGTTAGCTTTCATATTGTGATCAAGTCTCTGGAATTGGTCTTGAATCTATGATCTCTATCACAAAAGGACCTACACCATCCTCTGAGCTACAGGTGACATTAGTTCAACATTAACCTAACATGATGTGGCTAACATGCTGCCCAGAAGATCCCAATTTTAACCCCTTTGTTTTAACTATTCTCAACTAGGAGGCTGTCAGAGCAACAACGGCTTTCCTGCGAGTTTAAGAGTTTGTGAAAAAGATCAAACCCTACTGTGATGCTTACCCTCGATTGCCAAACAACTCACAGCAAACATAACCTGGACACTGCATCAATAATAATCCCCTGGGAAGGTAACCAGCTCTGGTGGAACCATACTTCAACAAGGAGCCAATAATGAAAGAAAAACTTGCACTTTTATAGCACCATTACTCTCTCAGAGCATGCCAGCGTTTTGACAGCCAATGAAGTATAGTCACTGCTATCGTGTAGAAAATTCATCAACTCATTTACTAGTAGCAAACTTCCACGAACAGTAACACAATAATATATTTTATAGATGCTGGTGGAAGAATAGATATTGATTCAGGTCACGAGGCAGAATACCCTAGTCTTCTTCACATAAGAGTGGCCATAGCATCCATTCGAAAGGACAAGCAAAGTGTTGGTTTAAATGAAATCGGAAACATGGCACCGCAGGCTGTGCAGCACTCTCTCTGCATTGCACCAAAGCGTTAGCTTTCTTATTGTGATCAAGTCTCTGGAATTGGTCTTGAATCTATGATCTCTATCACAAAAGGACCTACACCATCCTCTGAGCTACAGGTGACATTAGTTCAACATTAACCTGGCCAGCCTTTACTGACTGGATTATTCGGGAAGTTTATGATAGTTTGAAACAAAAACAGGAAGTGCTGGAGAAACTTAGCATGTCTGGCAGCATCTGTAGAGAGAGGGAAAAAAAAACAGTTACTGTTGAGTCCAGTAACCTTTTGCCACTGGTCTCAAAAATGTTAGCTCTGTTTTTCTTCTTGCAGATATAGCCAGACTTGTTAAGTTTCTCCAGCACTTCCTGTTTTTGGGTTTTAGACTCACAGCATCTGCAGTTCTGTTTTGTTTTAAGATAGTATTGAATTAATGTTTCAAAGACCAGTTGAAAGCCTAACAATTGTGTTATAGAAACAAGCAAAGGCCCCCTGAAAGTTGACAAAAGGGGTAAAAAACGAAAGATGAGAAAACTAGCCAGGAATACAAGAACAGAGTACGAGTTCTTACGAGTGCATGAAAAGGGAATGAGTAGCTAAACTAAATGTTGGTTTCAGAGTGGCAGAGAAAATATGAGGCCACAGTCTAAGGATAAGGAGCCAATTGTTTAGGATTGAAATGAAGAGCAGTTTCTTCACTCAAAGGGTAGTGAATCTCTGGAATTCTTTATCTCAGAGGGTTATGAATGTTCTATTATGAGCATATTGAAGGCTGGGACAGACGGATTTTGCTTTTTCAGGGAATCAAGGGATACAAGAATGGATGCGAAGGTGGGGTCGAGACCCAAAATCAGCCATGATCATACTGAATGGCAGAGCTGGCTCAACAGATCAAATGGTCTACTTACATGCTTTTGCTTTATCTTAAAGGGAGGTGAACCAAAGCAAGGTGCCAATGTCTGCTGAGAGAAGGGAACAGTGATGGAATAGGAAATCAACCATTGTTAGGAGTTAGTAGGAACTGCTGATGCTGGAGAATCTGAGACAACAAGGTGTAGAGCTGGATGAACACAGAAATTTCTGAAGAAGGGTCTAGACCCGAAACGTCAGCTTTCCTGCTCCTCTGATGCTGCTTGGCCTGCCTTGTTCATCCAGCTGTACACCTTATTGTTAGGAGTTGTTATCTTGTACCAAACTTTAATGAAACATAACAAGACAGTTAACATAATATCAGAATACATTAATCACTGTAAACACCTGATTTTCTATACAGTGTCTTAATAATCATGCCAAGCACTCCTTGTGCAATAAATTATTTGAACTTGCAGTGCAGTGACAGCATTACATAGGAAAGTTTTTGTGCACATCAAGCTCTAACAAATGGCAACCTGTCCAGCTGATTTTTGGTGGCATTGGTTTAACAAATAACAAACCTGTTCTTCTAGGACCGTGGTATTCTTAACCCTCCCATAAATGGGTGTACAGGCCTTGGTTTAATATCTCATCCAGACAGCAGTGCCTGGGGCAATTCATTACATTCCTAATGCTGCATGCCCCATTCTATGGGGCTCAAACTCACAAATTTCTGATCAAATAGAGGCTGTTTACTTTTGAAAGAACTGAGATAAGAATGCCAGATAGGAAAACAACCAATATTTACAGGAATTGAAAGTTTTTTTTCCTGTCTGAACATAACTGACAGAAGAGCCTGAATGGCTCATAAAGTAGCATCACAAAATGGTGACAGCATTCCCCACTCCTACTCTCGATCTTATCCCCATTACTCTACAAATCTTTTCTCTTCAGGTCCTCAACAACAATTGATTCTGCCTCCCCCATGCTGTCAGGCAGCTCAAACCAGATACTAGCAGCAACTGCATAAAATGTTTTTTTCTCATGTCACCACTGAAGGTGGTTTATTCTTTTGCCAATCTGGTCTTCTTGCTTTGATCCTTTCACCAATGGGAACACTTTTCCCTATCTACTCTGTCCGGGACCCTCATGACTTTGAATACCTGTCAATTCTTCTCAATCTCCTCTTTTCCAAGGATATCATCGTAAAAGGCATTTGGCCTGTTGGGGTTAACTCAGAAGCTTAGGAATAGCTCCACCTACTGACATATAGATGGCTGTCTTGGGGAGGAACTGGTCAGATCTTTATCAGCTCTAAGCTAGTCAGTTTAACAGTTAACATACATGTAGCGTAGACATTGTTATCACCTAAGTGACAGTAACAATGTCTCTTACCCAGTGCTACTGTAATGAACCACTCTCAATTTAAGCTAACCTGTTATCTTCCCATTAAGTAACAAACTCAAGTGTTACTCATGTACATGACTCTTCTGTTGAAGATATATTAGTTGTGAATCCTTCACTACCATTTCTAGTAAACCTTGCAGCTCTCAAAACTCAGTCCAAGCTGACCTGGTGGTCACAACTCCAAAATCCTGACCCACAATCTCACTAGGGGTCACAGTCCACATTTTGGGAAGCCCTGGGTTAAATACCTGAAGAAGTAGGCAGGACTACATGGGAAGAATGGGACTAATTTGATTGTGCTTTCAAAGATCCAGCACATGTGTGAAGGCTTTTGAGTTGTATCATTCACTGTACTAATATCAAATGATACTTCCCTTCATGAAGAAAAGGCAAAATGGATCACTGCTAATCCAAGTTGGTTTTAATTCAGCTTCTCCTGGTTCTCCCACAGCTTTCCTTCACAGTGAATGTTTAACACACAGGCATAAGGCATCTCTATTGGAGACAAAAGGTGTGTAGCCTGAACAAGACCTTGATAGTGGATCCACTAAATTCGTAGAACAAAGCAGGATCTTTGAGGGGAAGAACATGTCCATCTGTTTTTGTTTTGGGGACATGCATGAAGGGCGGATTGTAGGCAGGACACTAGGTGATTCCCTGGCCTTTAACAAATAATGTCATGTGATACTGAAGATGATAAGATCATCATGACTGTGGGAGACCATCCAGCTCAAGGGTCAATTATTCTAAGAAAGCCCTAAAATTCCCATCAACATCTAGTTGTTTGTTAAATGACTCCGAGATTTTCACTTTCCCTCATGTTGAACAAATTTGTATATGAGGAGGCAATGGGCTAGTGGTATCATCATTGGACTGCTAACCCAGAGATCCAGGTAATACGTGAGGACTCCACGCTCAAATCCTGCCATGGCAGATGGTGAAACTTGAATTCAATTAAAATCTGGAATTAAGAGTCTAACGATGGTCACGAAATGGTTGATCATTATTGGAAAAATCCATCTGGTTCACTAATGTTCTTTAGGGAAAGTAAGCTGCCGTCCTTACCTGGTTTGGCCGACTTGTGACTCTAGACCCACAGAAATGCAGTTAACTCTTAAGTGCCCTCTGGGCAATTAGGGATGGGTAATAAATGCTGGCCTAGTCAGCAATGCCATCATCCTGTGACAAATAAAATAAAAATTGAGTGAAACAGAACATGCTACATGGAAATTCACAACTCAGAATCTCTGTCCATCAGGTCCTCATCTGTCTTGGCTCTTCACAGAGGTCTCTTCCTACCTTCAACTAACCCTAAAAACTCATCTACCTATTCCTTTACCTCCATCAAGTGATGCATATAATTGTGATTTAGCTGGTTCTCAAAGTTTTGCATTCAAGTCCCAAATAAAGGCTTGCACACAAGTACTTGATGGCCAGTGCAGTATTGAGGGGAAGCTGCAATGTCAGAGGCTCAGTCTTTCAGATGAGATGTTAAACCATGGCTCCCATCTCCCCGAATTGGGTGGATGCAAAGATCACACAATGCCCTTGGCATAGTGGAAATGTCACTAAACCAGTAATCCAGAGCCCCATCCTCTTGGGGCATGAGTTCAAATCCCATCACTGCAACAGTGGAATTGAAAAGCTTCTTTAACAGAGATCATGATAACTATCATCAAACTTTCTCACAACCCAAGCTGAGCTGGTATCAGTCTCTTTCTGAATCTGAAGGCTGTACAGTGATATAATGCTCGAGAAATCCAAGCACAAAAATCCAGGCTGCCACTCGTGAGCAAAAAGTTGCTTTGTCAGTGGTGCGGTCTTTTGCAGGAGATGTTAAACTAACAGCCCCATCCAACCTCTATGACGAATGTAAAGCATCCCATGGGCCATAATTATCTCTCAACCAACAACACAAAAAGATATCACATTGCTATTTGTGGGAGCTTGCTGTGCACAAATTGGCTTATGTGTTTCCAACTTTAAAACAGGAACTATTTTTCAAAAGTACTTTGAAAGACTGTAACATGCCCCAATGTTCTAAGCTCCCCAAAAATGTTGTAAAATTGTAAGTTCTTACTTTTTAATGTGAGTGGGTAGATTTTCCAATGTGGGATAAAGACAGAGACAAGGATGGACTTAAGCTTACACCAGATATTCCTATGATTCAACAGTAAGATATCCCAATTGGAATATTTTTAATGTTCATCCATAGGCAGGACATCATTCACAAACATGGCATGTTCTGCTCATGCGCACGGCTTTTTTGAGAAACTGATATTGGTGGATTTGGTTGGTTTCTTTCCCTAAAAGAAGGTTAGTGAACCAGTTTGGTTTGATACAAACCACCAAGTCACCATTACTAAAAACACAACTTCTATTTCCAGAAATATTTTTTCCAACTGAATTAAACGTTTAAACCGGTATTTTGAGGATTTCAACACACACTTCTTAGACGATTAGCTTAGGCCTTTGGATGAGTAATATGAGACAATAACAAATAGAAACGAGAGTAGGCTGTTCGGTGCCCCTTTATTCTGAGACTATGCCCTCTGGTCCAAGATTCTCCCATGAAGGGAAAGATCCTCTCAGCATTTACCCAGTCAAGTCCCTTAAGAATCCCAAATGTTTCAATGTGATCACCTCTCATTCTTCTAACTCTAGTGAGTAGAGTTCCAACCTGTTTAGCCTTTGCTCAGAAGACAATTCCTCCATACCAGGAACCAACCTAACGAACCGTCGCTGAAATGCCTTCAATGAAATATCTTTCCTTAAATAAGGGAACCAAAACTATTCACTGTATTTCAGATGTGATCTAACCAGCACCTTGTATGGTTGCAGTAGGACTTCCCTACTGTTATACTCCAATCCACACAATCATTAGTGTATCTGCTGCACCTCTGTGCTAGCTTGTGACGCAGCTTTCTGCAGTTTTTCTCCATTTAAAATTTTTTTTGTTCTCCCTTCCAAAATGAACAGGTCATATTTGCCAAATTTTTGCCCACTTACTTAACATTACTGTTTGTATCCCTCTTGCCACCTGCCTTTCCATCTACTTTTGCGACATCTGCAAATTTGGCTACAGTACGTCCATCTTCTTTCAACAAGGAGGTCCCAGCATTGATCCCTGTGGAACTCCACTGGTCACCAAACTCAACAAGAAGCCCTTATCCTCATTCACTGTTTCCTGCCCATTGGCCAATTCTTTATCCATAGAATTATACTACCTCCAATAGCGTGGGCACTCATGGCTTAACTTTTGTGCGGTACCTTGTCAAACACCTTCTGGAAGTCCAAACACATCTACTGGTTCCCCTCTATCCACTCTGGTTGAGATTTCCTTGAAAAACTCTAATAAATTATTCAGAGGCAATTTCCCTCTTCCCAAAGCCACGCTGACTCTGCTTGGTTAGATTATGATTTTCCAAATGTTTTGCTTTTACTTCCTTAATAGTTGATTCCAAATACTTTTCCAACAATCGATGTTAGGCTAATTGGCCAACAGTTACCCACCTTTTGTCTCTCTCCTGCTATGTGGCCACAAGCATTTAGAATTAGACTGCATATAGTGTCCTTCATGACCTCAAGTCTTCCCAATGCATTCTTAGTGAAACTGACTTTTTTCGGAGTGAAATCATGGTTATTAACCTGGGAAACAATTTGGACACAGCAAGACTCCATGAACAACATATTATCAAATGTTACACTCACCCGAAGAGATCTCAGTTTAGCACCTCATCTGGGATGATCACGTCCCTGTCAGTGCTGCACTCTCTCAGCTCCACACAGCAATGTCTGTCAGTTAGACATTTTCTCCTGGCCTCTCCAAAACAGCGAATTGAATAATCCACAAGCACGGATGGAAAGCAGGGTCCATAGTTGCTTGAGAGTGGGAAGTTGGGTTTTTGTGGGGAAATGTAGAAATTTTCAATTCCCACACGAGGAAAAAAGTAAAGTTGACGGGGGGTGCACTCAAGAACTGCGGATGCTGAAAATCAGAAACAAACAAAAAACGTTGGAAAAACTCATCAGGTCGGGCAGCATCTTTGGAGCGGAAGAATTAGCGCACTGGTCTGATTAGTCTTGTATACTTCAAAGTGAAGCACCGGTACGTTTATTCCCAAATATTACTTAATATTTTTAATCTTCACCCCCAAAATAAACTATGGGACATGGGATCTTGCTGCGCAACAAGTCCCAACCATGTTTCCCATAGGATAACTTTGACCTTTTGCTTTAGAAAGCCCTTCATCTGGTTCAGAAGAAGTTTTATTTAAGGGGAGAGTGGGGGTGGTAGAAGCGGGCTGCTGTGGAAATTCACTCCCCCGCCATGTTCCTCTCTGGCGGGAAGGCGGCCTGACTTTGGTTTCTGCGAGAGGCCAGAAAAAACAGGAAAAAAACCACACTTCGCTCGATCCGGCCGCTCTCTTAATGCAGCAGAATGCCGCACTCGGAGCCCGTTGCTGAGGCCCCAGCTGACAGATGTCTGTTTTGATGGTAATAAAAGCCTCTGTGAGCTGTGTCCATCTGCCGAGGCCGATGGCGGCGGCGACAACAACATGAACGTGGCTTCAAATCGGATCCCGGGCCTGACTGACTCCACACGCTTCTGCCGGCCGCTAGACTAAGGACAAGGGAGAGGCATCTGTTGGGTTTTATTCAACCTCTTCCCCACCTTGAAAAACTCAGTAGCCCTGACACAGGCCGAGCCATTTCAGTTTGTAGCGTCGCCATGTTTGTCCCACTGAGGGTGAGGAAGGAAGGGGCCTGTGTTAAACAGAGTGTCTTAACATCCCCTGGGGTGGGGTAGTTATGTCCCTTTCTGTTACTAATGTGCGAAAGGGATCAACTGCAGAATTCTGCCCTCCCTCTCTCCCTTCACGTTTTGCTCCCTCATGCAGCCCCCAATCCTCTCCTCACATGCTCCTCTTCTCCCCCCCCCCCCAAATTACGGATAGTGAAACATTATGTAATGGCAAACACAATTTCAATAAATCACTAAAAATTAAACAAGAAGTTGATTGCACGTGCCTCTGATCAACTTGTAATATTTTTGAGTTCAAATTTATGGCTGAGACCACTGCTCAAATAAAATGTACCTTTTAACAACCCTGTTAAGATATCTGTGCTCCATCTATTCTGTAACGCTTTCTCTACCTGCTCCACAAATTGGCAGCTGTGCTCTGGAATTCCCTCCCAAAACCTGTCTCCCTCTCTATTTCTGTCTTCATCGTTCAGACGCTCCTTAAAATTAACTTATTTGATCAAGCTTTTGGATACCTGTCCTAATACTGGTGTTAAACGCTCTTTGATTGTGTTCTGTGTACTGTGAAGCACTTTTGAAAGTTGCTACAATGTTAGAGGTGCTACATAAGTGTAAATTGTTCAGTTCTTTCTCTGAAAAATTCATGAAATCCGGTTATCCATTTTGTTACTTGTGGGAGCTTGCTATGTGAAATTTGGTTAAGATAACAAGGTGTAAAGCTGGATGAACACAGCAGGCCAAGCAACATCAGAGGAGCAGGAAAGCTGACGTTTCGGGTCTAGACCCTTCTTCAGAAAAGTGGCTGCTGTGTTTCTTGCTGAATGCATTTCAAAATTACTTCACTGGCTGTAAAATGCTTTAAGATGTTCTGAGTTAATGAGAAATATTGTCTAAAAGTACAAGCTTTTCTGGCTACTTGCAAGGCAATAGTCATCAGTATCTGTTCCTCTGTCCCACAGATCTGCTGTTGATATCCTAATGCTCGGGATCCCATTTCCTAAACACCTCAATTTTGTCTGCTCTTTTTTTTGAAAGTCTCTCAAGATCAATCTCCATTACTACCCCCTTAAACACCTTGGCATTAACTGGCATCTCCCTGGCCTTAGATGAGAACCCATGACCATGCCTGCAGCCTGGTTCCAGTAAGTGAATATGGAAATGGAATCAATCCTGCAAAGGAATTGGAGAGAGATCGTTAGTGAGAGAGGAAAAATAACAAGTATAATGGGTTAACGATTACAAAAATTTGGTACAGACCAGCAAGATTCCAGGTTTACAATGAATGTTGATTAGGGCAAGAGGTAAATGCGGTACATTTGGACTCAATACTTGTCAACTAGGGATGTGTTGCAGCTGAACAGAGGCTTCTGATCATTATTCAGTGAGTCTGAAAATTTCCAGCTTTGAGAAGAGGAGGAAGTTGTTGGGCTCAGCCATGTTGTTGAATTTTTATAATTTGTTTCTTGACCTCAATTGCCTTGAATTGAGCAGCTTGCTAGGACATTTCAGAGGACAGTTAAGAATCAACCAGATTGCAATTGATCTGGAGTCTGGATAGGGAGTGTAGATTTCCTTTTGAACCAGGTGGGATTTTTAAACAATCAATGATATGTTTACCATGATTGAGACCAGTGTTCCCTCTAATTTTTTTTACTGCCAGTCTGCAGCAACAGCTTCCAGAACCAGAAGTCAATGCCGATTGCTGTTTGTGGAGCATCGGTGCAGCTGCATGCACACACAGCAGAGCAGCTAAAAGGAATGTTGAGTGAGACTAGCTTTCAATTCAATTTATATTCTAACTAATTAAAATCAAATTTGTGGTGGGATTTGAACTAATGTTGTGACCACTAGCCTAGGCCCTCTGGATATACTTTCCTGTGACATTACACATCTCCCCCTATCTAGTAGCTGGGTAAGATCCTACAGTCTAGATTCATAAATAAAGCTAGAGTTTTAGATGGCAGAAAGGGTCAGAACTGAAGACAATAAGTAGACCTGCATTCTCTCTCTGTACAGTGGCCTTTTGCTTTGAATTTAATTTTCTTAGTTTCCTCCAAATCTAGGACACTTGGCATTCAGCCTCCCCATCCTGACGTAGCAAGGAAGGAAACTGGGCCGTGATGCAGTCAGCGGTGCTTCAGAAACAGTTAGCAAACAACAGTGCCTGCTCAGTTAACCCTCCACTCAAAGGGCAGTGTGTTTCACCCAAATTCTGACAATTGGATTCTGTAAACTCACCTCACTCAGTTCTATTTCTCAATACTTTATCCTGTTCATTTTATGAACCTGAAAGATTTGAGGGGGGGCAGTTTTTGGCATTGCTTTCTCATTGGTGGATGAATCCTAAAGTGGATACCAATTATTTTGAACTGGAACAAGCCGCATTTATCTAGCACCTTGAATGTCAGACATGTTCCACAGTACTTAACAAGTGTGCAAACTGCCAAAGTCTAACACACAAGAAGTTATTAGGAGAGGTGACAATATCTTGTAGGTTTTAAGGTGCGCCTTAAAGAAGGAGGGTGGAAGGGTTTAGGGAGAGGGTCCCAGAGCCTGGGGCCTGGGCAGCTGAAGGCATGGCCAGCAATGATGGAGGAATGGAAATTGGAGAAGGTCTGAGAGGCCAGAATTGGGAACAGAGCAATCAAGTAGAACAGTTTACAAAGATGGGGAAGGAATTTTAAAACAAAAGATTTAGTGTAGAATTGGAGGCACTGATGAACCAAGAGCCAGTGTAAGTCAGTGAACAGGATACTTATACGAGAAGGGAACTTGGGCTGTTAATTGGGTGACTGCCAACTTTGGAATGAGCTCTGACTTTATAAAGTTAGGTCAAGGCATGGATACATTTCAACAGCAGAGGCAGGGCTCAGAGAAATGCAATACACTGTGGGAATACGCAAGTCTTAATGACAGACAGAATACATTGCTGATTTGTCAACAGTCCGCTTAGGGACGTGCAGTTCCAGTGAAATTTCAGGCGCTAAGCAACATTGCTTAATAAGGCTCAGGGGAGTTCTGCAGATTAAGTTTCAAAGCCCCAACTAATGACCTGTATTGGTAATAATTGACATTAATTGACAAATAGGATGATTGATTGTCATCTAAACACCAGCCTAACTGCATTTACTGAACTTCTTACCCAAATTTTAAAATATCTGCTTTGAAAGCTTTGTTTTCAGGAAAACATTTTAATTTATTCAAAACAGCATGGTTGCCTTTAAACACTGCCCTCCAGACATTTGTCATGATTTTCCAGCCCAAACCTAATCATGGAACTATGGAATCATAACACACATAGGGAGGCCATTCAGCCCATCATGCCTGTGCTGGCTTTTTGGAGGATCTGTTCACATAGTCCTGCCTATAACAACCCCTAAAGCTCTCCAGCATCCTTCCCCCAAGTATTTATCTAATCCCATTTTGCAAGTTGTTAATGAATTTGCTTCCACCACTATTTGAGGCTGCAGATCTTAAAAATTCAAAATATTCTCTTCACTTTTACCATCTTCTTTTGGCAATCATCATAACTCTGTGTTACTGACTATCCTGTCAATTGAAACACATTTTCCCTAGTTACTTGATGAAAACCTTTCTATTGTGATTTATTTTGACAATGCTTTGAGAATATTTCTGATATCTTGCAAGTTTTCAGTAAGCTGCCTCAGGTCATTTTTTCTGAATAAGGATCTAGGCCCAAAACGTCAGCCTTCCTGCTCCTCTGATGCTGCTTGGCCTGCTGTGTTTATCCAGCTCTACACCTGGTTATCTCAGATTCTCCAGCATCGCAGTTCCTACTATCTCAGGTCATTGCTGATTAATTTATAAATTCAGCAAACAAGCTAGGTTTGTTTGGGAACATTAAGGGATGTGTTTACAGTAAACACATTGTTTATTGCTCAGTGTGACTTCGGACAATATACAGCCAGAGGATATGTACAGCACAGTAACAATCTAACTGGATACATTTTCAGATACTGAAAGGATGTTTCCCCTTGTGGAGGAGACTAGAATGCAAGGACACAGTTTCGAAACTAGGGTCTCCGATTTAAAATGGAGATGAGGTGGATTTTTTTTTCCTCAGGGTACTGAGTCTCTGGAATTCTTCCCTAGAAAGCAGTAGAGGCAGAATCATTGACTATTTTAAAGCAGAGGTGGCTAGATTAGTGACTAATGAGGGAATCAAGGAGTATGAAGGACAGCCAGGAATGGGGATGTGAGGCCACAATGTAAGCATTCACGATCTTGTTGAATGGCGGAACAATCTCGATTGGGCCAAATGGTCCATACCTGCTCCTGCTTCATGTGTATCTACAACAGATGTAAAGAACATCAATGTTCTGTGAATGGTGGAAATGAGATAGTTGTAAACTTGAGAGCTAGTGTGAAAAGTATTTTTTCTCTATCCCTCAAGAAAGTATAGTTGCGACTAACTCACACCAGGCAGGTAAATGATTATGGATTAAGCCTGCCTCCTTTAATGAGGACTCAGTATGAAAGGGACACTGGATTGCCTTGGCCCCAGACTGCGAGATGAACCAGCTGGAGACGAATTACAGTCGTCTGCTTAAGTGCATTGGAGAGAAGAGAAAAGAAAATCTGAACACATTTGCAGTTCGATTGTTTTCCACTGCGGGATGTTATTCAGCAAATTAAGTTAAAGTTACAGAAAAGTTGAATGAGGATGGTAATCCAAATCGACCAAGCTTCAAAAGCTGGGGGAAAAAGCATGTACCGTTGCTTAATTCTGCCTGTCATTCGGAACATCACTACATATAATTCACTGCACTGCAAAATCTGAACGTTTGATGTATTCTCGATATCACATCCCTCTCCATTCCCGGAGATCAACGAACTTCAGATTTATTAATAGGATAAACTGGTTATTTTCCAGTACCTTCAGCTTGAAGCTGCCTTTTGTGCTGGATTTAGGGAGGAGGGAGGACCTCAATGGAATTATTAGCAGTCCCTTGAATGGAGCTAGTCCGTCTGACCCGTCTCTCGAGACAGGCAGGTGGTAAATTGAATAGGCAACCTGCTGGGAGTCGTACAGGCCAACCTCGGTGACCTTGTTCATTCTAATTGTTCCTCAGTGACAGGTGATTGGCGAATTAAACACATTCTGCCCAGCTATTTTTTTATTTATATATTTTTTCGCTTCTTGTCTGCAACAGTTACTTATCAATTCTAATTCCCCCTCCCATTCATCCAGAAATCATTCATTAATCTTTGTTTCAACCACTGGCATCTGCTCCAATTCTCCTCGTGCATTTCTGAATTATCCACAAATCTTATTAATCCCCTTTTTGTTTGTGTGTGTTTTGTTTTAAAGTTTCAATATGGTCACTAAAAGTTTATGCCAACACTGAAAACATTTTTTTAAATCTTTGTATTTATTTAATTGCTGTTCCTGTTGACAAGGCCCTGTCAGTTTTTGTTCACATTTTTTTCTATTGAAAAATAAAAAGTACTCACAATTTGTACTAGTTCCTGTCATTCCTCTCTGTGTGAACCTCATATGCCTAATTGCTTTTGAAGTGTGGATATCCTGGTTATATGGATAGATCTCAGCAGCCAGTTTATCATAGAATCTCTACAGTGTGGAAACAGGCCCTTCAGCTTAACAAGTCCACACCGACCCTCAGAGCATCCCACCCAGACCCATCCAATCTACACTATGGACAATCCACCCAGCACATTTTTGGACTGTGGGAGGAAACCCATGGAGACATGGGGAGAATATGCAAACTCCACACAGACAGTCACCCAAGGGTGGAATTGAACCCAGGTTCCTGGTGCTGTGAGGCAGCAGTGCTAACCACTGAGCCACCATGCCACCCAGGAAAATCCTGCCACCAGCAAAAGAGATGTATAACATCAAGTGACAATGATGCAACAGGCCATTCTGCCTATCTTCATGCTCCACATGCTCAGCAGCAGTGTGTACCATCTACAAGATGCACTGTAGCAACCCACCAAAGCTTCTCAGATAGTACTTTTTCAAACCCATAACCACTACCATCCAGAAGGACAAGGGCAGCAGACACGTGAGAACACCAAAACCTGCAAGTTCCCATCCAAGTCACTCACCATTTTGACTTCAAAATATATTGCTGTTCCTTCACTGTTGCTGGGTCAAAGACCTGGAACAACATCCAGAACAGCATTGTGGGGCTACGTAAACCAAATGGACTGCAGCAGTTCAAGAAGGCAGCTCATCAAGGGCAACTAGGGACGGGCAATTAATGTTGGCTCTGAGATAGTCATTGGTTTGTGGAATTCTTTTCAGCCATGATCAGTGAAGGCTAGGTCATTGAATGTACTCAAGGTTCAGTAGCATAGATTTTCTTTCAAGAATGGAGTCCAGAGTTTTGGGGTCTGGACAGGAAAGTGGTCAAGCCATTACCATGGAGAATATACCAGTAGATTATTGTCATCTATACTTCTGTTTAATCCAATAGAAGTGAAGTGCCTGAATATGTTCCTTTTGTATCCAGAGGACAAATCCCTGCAAACAAATATAATGCAGCTTCTAGCATATGTAAGGCACATTACAGTCCAAGTGATAATCTTTTGTTTCATTCGTATGTGAGATATGGGTGTCGCTAGTTATGCTAGCATGTATTGCCAATCCTTAATCAACATGAGAAGGTGGTGATGAAGGTCTTCTTGAACCATTGCAGTACATTTGGTGTAGGTATCCCTTACAATCCTGTTAGGGAAGAAATTCCGCAATTTTTACCGAGTGACACTGAAGGAAGGGCGATATATTTCCAAGTCAGTTATAAGTTTGAGAGGCTTGGAAGGGAACATGCTGGTAGCGGTGTTTCCATGTATCTGCTGCCCTTCTCCTTCTAGATAGTAGCCATCATGGGTTTGAAACAAGCTCTAAAAAACCTTGGTGAAATTCTGCAGTGCATTTCAATGCTTGACACATGGAATCACCTATTGAAGAACAACACCCGGCGAAGACTCCGAATGCTTGTGATCTTGCAACCCAAAAAGCCGCAGCATCTTAAACAGAGCAGTCAAGAATGTTATGGCAGTTGGAGGACAGAGATAGCTTGGTTATATTAAACAGAGTTTACAGAGCCTAGAAATTGTAGTCAGGAAAATGGGACTTATTTGCTGCTGAAAGAAGTGACAGAGCATGTTGAAATAAACAGAAATGCTTCCTGATGCACAGACCACAAGTAATTACTAGAGATTAGGCTGACAGTTCCTGAATAAGCAAACAAATTGGCTAAACCTAGCTATTTACTTTATTTATGAATATTTTATGCAGGAATAGTGAATGTTTCATTAAATTGCACCCGATGAGCTCAGATTATTCTTCCCAACCCACATACTCAATGTCATATACAGGCACTCATGTTCTCACAAACACACACTCAGGCAGTCATGTACTGCATTCGCTCACTCTTAATCTCTCTGATACACAAACACACTCTTTCACACACTCACTGTCACACTGCACTCATTCAATCTCAGACTGACACACACAAATTCTCACATACACTCATTCACATACTCTGAAAAACTCTCAAACACACATGTATTCAGTCAGGCACACACACTGTACACACCCACTGTCAATCTCTCACACACATCTCCACTGTCACACTGCACTCACTCACACTCATTCTCCCTTAAGCACACTCACAAATACTGACACACACACACTGTCATTCATATGCACTAACTCAGTCACACATACACACTTTCACACCCATTACTCTCAGTCTTAGATTTGTAGGGTCTAGGCCACTCAGCCTGTTTAAGCTCTTTTGAGGTAACTATCCAGTTACTGTGAAGTAATGCCAGATGGTAATACAATTGTTTTCATCCCAAGTTTCAAGCACGTAATCCAAGTTATCAGTCCTGCTGTAGTACTGAAGGAGTGCTGTTCGAGATGTTAAATTGATGTTCTGTCTATCCTCTCAGGTGGAAGCAAAAGCTCTGATGGCATAATTCAAAGAAGAATAGCCAGGGAGTTTTCCCCAGAGTCCTTGTCCAATTAGCCCTTGACCAATGCCACGAGAAACAAATGATCACACATTATCATTGCTGTTTGTGAGATCTTTCTATTTGCAAATTGCTTGCTGCACTCTCTACACTACAACAGTGGCTGTACTTAAGAAAAAGGAACACTTAATTGGTATAAAGCTCTTCTGGATGTTCTGAGATCATTAAGGGCACTTTGTAAACACAAGTTCTTACTTTCCAATGGGACAGGTGTATAATAAAGTAAATACTAGCAATTAGCAGATCAGGATAATAATGAATAATTACCAGAATTATGGTTTCATGCTGACCAAGGATGAGTTAGACTATATTCTAGTTCTGGAGTCACACTTTGTAAGGATGTGAATTGTAAAGCATGCAGAAGAGGCTTACAAGAATAGTTCTAGGAATTAGATTTCAGTTATGAGAATACATTGGAGAAAGTGGGTGGAGATCTGGTTGAAGTATTCAAATTTGAGAGTTCTGGACAGTGTAAAAAGGGAGAAAATATTTCAATTTGTGAATCAAGAAGCATTAAAGTTGATTAGTGAAAGAAACAAAAGTGATATGAGGAAAAACAACATCACACAGTGAGTCTGGAATTCATTGTCTGAGAGTGTGGTGGAGGCAGGTTCAATTGAGGCATTCAAATGGGAAATAAATTGTTATTTGAAAAGGAACAATGTACAGATTTACATGGAGAAGGTACGAGAATGGCACATGGCACGATGCTTTTTTAGAGAGCTGGTACTGGCACAAGGGACTGAATGGCTCCCTGCTGCACTGTAACAATTCTGTAATTCTGCGGCATTTTTGAGTGTTTCCCTGATGTTGTTACTTCTGTATGACTGATTGTAGTTTTTTGCAGTAGCACAGGTTGTTTAAAGTATCGCAGTGAGAGGAGCAGGCAGGGCACAGCTATTGGGAGGAAACACCTATGGCAGAGGTATGGGATGAGTGAGTGCAATCAAATCAATTATGGCTCTTACTCTTGATTGGCTAGTTGTATCTGGTTCAAATCTCAGATTAGGTGTATTTCTCAAATTGCCCGCCTGCACACTCCCACCATTAGTCTATTCTCCGCATTCCCTTGCCACAGCCAATTTGAAATTGAATAGTCTTGCCATTACCTAATTGTACTGAGTTTGAGGGCAGCTTATTTGGTCTTCACACTCCCCCTTCCCTCCAATCCATCTCCAAAACATTTGAAGCTGATACATGAAAATGGGAAGAATTTGATTTTAATGGTCACTAAGGTAAAGTAGTACATGGGAGAATTGCCAGCATTTTCAGTTTTTAGTTCAGATTTCCAGCATTCGTAATATTCTGCTTTTCAATGAGCTACAGTGATGTGGAAGATCAGATGCATCAAGTTAGTTGGAGGGCATTGCAGGCTGAGAAACTGTGAGTGTACAAAACTGAAGAATTAGACTGTCACCATTGGTATACTTACACTATAATGTGTTTACATAGGCACACTCCATTATAAATAGATAATCCAATTCTTGGGAACACCTGCAAGGTTGGCCATCTAACGAAAGGGTCAGTTTAAATCAGGGCTGTGTTACAGATAATACATGGGCATCTTTATCCTTGGAGGCAAGAACTGAACTATGCCCTCTCCAAGAAATGTTGACTTTTGGCGCTTTATTGTTCAATCATTTTGGAGTGTATGTTTTATATATAATAGTTTATGATACTTCATATGAAAGCTGGGTACATGGGTATTCTGTACTGGCCATTACTAGGGTCCAGTCAGAATTGAAGACCATGCAAGCTCGTCTTTTGCTGCAACCAATAGGGAGGCTTTATTTTGAAGTTGTGCACTCTGTAAGAACTCAAAACAAATGAACAGCCCACAAGTCTGGTTGATGGCTCATCAATGTGACTCACAAATGCTCTCCTCTTAAAGGGACACCTTCACAACATAATATATCCCAACTACAATATATAACAATAGGAGCATAAGCATAAAGAACCAGAATAGACCAATTCAGCCTTTTCAACAGTTGAGAAGCTAATGGTTGATAATGGCCTCAATTGCTGTCTGGTTTTGATAACCTTTGAAAAGATTAAGCAACTACAATGATGAATCATGGAGGTTGTGGGTAGTCTGTTTATTGGGAAATAACATATTTCTTTGTTGACTGTTGTTTTGAATCAATTGTTGTATCTGAAATCTGACTTTGCTAGTATTACCACCAGTTGGAATCATAACAATGTTTGTGACCCAGGGTGACCAAGTCTCAGGGGAAAAAGGTAAGGGACACTTTAGTCAATGGGATAGATGGGGGATGGTCTCTAGAGTGGGAGTGGGATGTGGTGCATATGGGGCAGAGGTGCTATCCAGTAGGTGGTAGTCAGGGGAAGGGGAGCTATCCTGTGTTTAGGAATAGAGAGGGTGCGAAAAGGGAAGGTGTGCTGCCCAGTGCATGGGGAAGGGATGCTGCCTGGAGTGTTTGGGGGAGTAGTACTGTCCTGAGTGGGTGAGCTAGGGAGAGTGAGGAAGGACGCTGTCAAGAGTGGAGTGGGTGGGGGCAAGGATTCTGTCTAGGGTTATGGGGGAACTGGTTATCAGAGGAGGGGTGCTATTCCAAGCACAGGAGTGGGGAAAAGGTGCATTTCAAGAGTGGCGGCAGTCGTTCTGTCGCGAATTATGGGGGAAGCGGTAATTGGGGGTGGGATGCTGTCCTAAGTGCAAGGATAGTGGAGAGTAGCTTTCCAAAGTGGGGGCAGGGGTTCTGTCTGGAATGCTGTGGGGGAGTGATGATCAGGAGAGAGGAGCTGTCCCAAGTACCGTAGTGGATCACCAGGAAAGGAGCCAAAAATGCATACGCAGGAGACGTGCAAATTAGGCATCATCCCATATCAAAAACAGGAGACTGTCGTAGGTAACATCCAAACTGGTGTTTCAAAAATATGAGACAAAAGGGGTCCTGGAATCATTTAACTCAAGGACATGGAACATCCACATCAATTATAAACCTGTCCTGTAATTTTTGGGAAGGTTGGTCATCTGCAATGTTTCTTCAGAAATAGGAAAATTGGAAATGTAATTTGATCATTGTGTGGATTTAACAAGGATAAAGG
Source organism: Rhincodon typus (assembly GCF_021869965.1). NCBI lineage: Eukaryota > Metazoa > Chordata > Chondrichthyes > Orectolobiformes > Rhincodontidae > Rhincodon > Rhincodon typus. The sequence continues at coordinate 15,429,887 of NC_063370.1, forward strand.
GAATGCTTATGATAGGGTGCGCAGCAGTAGAGTCTGAAGCATGGCTGAAGAGATAATCCTCCAGGGCTAAAGGGAATGGAGATGGAGCATGCAAGGAAACAAAGCAAGAGATATGCTACTGATGGGAAAACAAACAAAAGAAGCAAAGAAAAGGGAACAAAATGGAGCAATGGATGAGAATTTACAGGCTGAAAAATAATGTTGAGTCTGTGCGGCTAGTAAATACCTAATTGATAGATGAGGTATTGTTCCATCAGCTTAATGTTGAGCTTCACTTGAATAATGCAACAGGTAGAGTACAGAGATATCATAGCAAGAGCAAGGTTCAGAATTAAAATGACAGGCCACTGGAAACTCAGGGTCATGTTTACAAACTGAGCAGGGGTGTTCTGCAAAGCAGTCACCCAGTCTACAATTGGTCTCTTCAGCGTAGAAGACACTATATTGTGAGCAGTGCATACAATATACTGGTTTGGAAGAAATACCTGTAAATTGCTGTTTCAACTGGAAGGAATGTTTGGGGCTTTGGATTGTTAGAGGAGAGGGGCTAGGTATTTTCCCAATCAAATTGTTCAGAGGTGTTATGAAGCAATTCTGGAGCAGGTGTTCAGGATTCTCTTAAGTCTAACATGCAGGTTAACTTGGCTCAGAGATAGTAGGAACTGCAGATGCTGGAGAATCCGAGACAACAAG
>NC_063370.1:15430979-15442895 GCF_021869965.1 Rhincodon typus
TGCTGCTTGGCCTGCTGTGTTCATCCAGCCCTGCACCTTGTTGTCTCAGGTTAACTTGGCTGTTAGGAAGGCAATGCAATGTTAGCATTCATTTCAAGAGGGCTAGAATACAAGAACAGAGATGTACTGCTGAGGCTGTATAAGGCTCTGGTCTGACCACATTTGGATATTCTGAGTAGGTTTGGGCCCCACATCCAAGGAAGGTTATGCTGGCATTGGAGGGGATCAGAGTATGTTTACAAGAATGATCCCTGGGATGAAGGGCTTGACATATGAGGACTCTGGGTCTGTACTGGATGGAGTTTAGAAGGATGGGGGTGGGGGTGTGGGATGGGGGTGGGGGGGGGGGCGGGGGGAGTACAACTGAAGCTTACAGAATACTGTGTGGCCTGGATAGATTCAGCCCAAGGACACAGCTTCAGAGCGAAGGAACAATCCCTGAGAACTAAGATGAAAAGGAACTTCTTCAGTCAGAATGTGGTTAACCTGTGGACCTCATTGCTGCAGACAGCTGTGGAGGCCAGCTCATTGCGTGTATTTAAGACAGAGATAGATTTGATCTTGACTGGTAAAGGGATCAAGGGATATGGAGAGAAGGCAGGAGAATCGATTGTAAAACATATCAGCCATTATTAAATGGGTTGAATTGCCTAATACTGCTCATATATCTTATAGTGTTATAGATGGAACTTGAACTCAGGCCTCCCGGCTCAGAAGTGGGGAATAGTAACACTGTGCCACAAGAGTCCTGGAGAGGGGCTAAAAGTGTGACACATCCTATTGTCTTTAAGGATTGGCTAATGTAGCAACAGCTGTCATTATGTACTCGTCCCTCACCAATTATTGCTACCCAATTAGGTTAGGGATGAGGATAAAGAAGGCTTCTAATTGGCTGAAAACTTAGAGCAAAGCTTATCAGCAATTTAATACTTGAATGCCTGCAATCCTGCAATGAGAGAGGGAGGTTACAATGTTGGTTAAAATCTTCCATGTCATGGTCTAGCTCCCAATTACTGTGGGCTATTTCATTGCAATCCAGCTAATAATTTGCAATAAGGAATAGACAAGCTGATTAGAGCCTCGTTCGTTCAAGCCCAGCGTCAAACAAACTGCTCAACACATTAGCATAGCTAAACTGACTCCAAGTTCCAAACTTCCTATCCTTGATACTCAGTAACAGCCAGTTGAATTTACATGGCACCTTTAGTGCTGGAAAACCTGCAATGCCGAAGGATTATCAAGCGTATTTTGATACCAAGCTCAGGTGGAGATATTAGCAGGGTGACTGTGAAGAAGGTGGAAGAAGTCACACTGGTCGATTGGACCTTTTTTGTTAAGAGGATTCTGCTGGACTCTGTGGATTCCAAGCAGCAGACATCTACTGCCTGCAGGATTTCCCCAGCAGTGGGTATTTTGACGTGACCTTCAGGAGTGTGAAGCAATGTGAGCGCCTCCTGAAGGTTTTCGAGTAGAAAGGAGGTGAGGGTCCCCCCTGTGACCTGAATGCAGTGCCATTGTTTATGTTACCTGTGCAGAGGAATCGGATGGTCACCATTCATATGTACAACCCCCATGTGCCAGTTGCAGATGTTCTCACCTTCCCGGGAAGGTATGTGAAAGTGGAGAGTGGCAGCAGTGATGTGATGGATCCTTTCGGGATCTGGACCAGCAAATGGCAGGTCAAGGTAAACCTGACAGCAGATGTGAATGGGAACATCCTCCACCTGGCGTCCAGCTTTGCGATTGGTGGGAGCCAAGGCTACCTGATGTACGCAGGGCAACCCAAGGTGTGTCGTACCTGCGGGAGGTCAGGGCACATGGTGGCAGAGTGTAAGGTGACCCTGTGCAAGAACTGAAGAGGGGCACCTGACCAAGGACTGCCAAAAGATAAAGAACTGTAACCTTTGTGGAGAAGCGGGCCACCTCTATAAGACATGCCCACGAAGAAGGGGGTGGGGGAACATATGCTCAAATGGCAAGTGGGGGCAATGTGAGTCAAACCTCCCCAAAGGACAGTAAGGTGCCACCCTCCAGCAGGGAAAACAAAGAGAGGGGCACACAGAAAGAGACCCAAGCTGCAGAAGAGAGACATGAAGCCAGTGCAGCGGCACAATAGACTCATTCCCCTCCCGAGAATCCAGAGTTAATGGAGGAGGAGGTGATGAAGGAGTCGGGGGGTGTGGAAAACGGTCAGGAAAAACCAGAAAAGAAAACCTTGCCAGGCCCCCATACCACAATAACAGAACGGGAAGAGGCAGCCACAGGATGGCCACAGAAGCTCTTCCAATGAAGAGGACTTACGAGGGAGGCCGTCAACAAAAAAGGAGGATCAAGGTTACCAGGGAGAAGGAGAGGAGCACTGCCCTACCCAAAAACGGCGGGATGTTAGGAGGTCCCTAGCAAAATCCAGCCCTCCACTGCCGGGAACCTGGGGGTTTCCTCCACACCATGGCTCCAGGCAACCGGAAGCAGTGACGTTTCGAGCAAGGAGCAAGGAGCAAGGGACATCAACTGCACAGTCGGACTTGGAACTGGATGTTCCCGGCTTCGTCTTCGCCCCAACAGCATCGGACTGGGAAGTGGCCTGAGAGACAAACTGGACAGGTTACTCAGCCTTGCGAGGGTCCACCTGTTTGCCCACACATCGGGGATGCAGGGACGGCTGCAGCAATAAGACCTTGGGAAAACAGACTTCGGATTCTGACCATTGTATCAATCTAAAATGGGTTTACAAACTGTAAGTATGAACGTGCGTAGTCTTAAATCTACCATGCAATGTAGTTCCATGTTGGCTTACCTGTCCAACATTAAAGCAGACCTCCTGTTTCTGCAGGAGCATGGGATATTGCACCTTAACAGCTACAGGAAATGGTTGAGCTTGTGGGCCCATGAGCCTTCAATTTGATCAGAGGGCAACAATTGTTGCTCCCCCGGTCTGGGTACTCTGCTGCGAGGAGGCAACTTCACCATCTCCAAAGTTAAGGAAGTGGTTGGTGGGTGCATCCTCATAGCAGACGTTACATACAGGAATGCTCCCCTGAGACTAATTAACTTGTATGCCCCAGTGGTAAAGAGCAGCAGTTTCCACTGCTGCTGGCTTCGTCCAGGCTGGTCATTCCGGCCAGAGACTTCAACTCCATCATTGATGCAGGGGTGACAGTAAACTGGATGCCACGTCCAGATTCCTGATGGAAACGGTTAAAGATGCCAAGCTGCATGACGTCTTCAGCACCTCTGCAGATGGAATGCAGCATAGAAACACATGACCGTGGCCAGACTGGTCTATCCGCTCAAGGGCAGATTTCCTGTTTATGTCCCAATTGTTCTTGGTCAGAGCCACTGACGTGAAGCTGGTGTTCTTCTCTGACCACTGCCTCCTGCTGGCCAACTGTCACCTATAGAATGACCAGCGGGCTGGCAAGGGAACGTGGAAGCTGAATGGGAAACTGTTGACCCCAGAAAACATTGAGGAGCTCGAAATGGATTACACAGGTTGGAGAACTGTGAAAGCCCTCTTTGAGTCTCCTGGGGACGGGTGGGAAACAGTCAAAAGGAACATCAAGAGGTTCTATATCCTCAAAGGTGTTCAGAAGATGAGAGAGAAGTGGGGAAAACTGTCAAAACAACAGAAAAGGATGCAGAACCTGCTCCTGCTGCAGACGATGGGGGTCGATGGCACAGAGGATCTTCAGGAGGTGAAGAGCCAGCAAGCCTCACTTTTTGCCTTGGAGGCTTCCACAATAATCTTCCGGTCCAGGGTCTGCTCTGTGGAGCAGGATGAGATGTGCTCACGTTTCTTCTTCCAGAAGGTGCTTAAGGAAAGCTCTGTGCTCAGCAGCCTGAAGGAAGAAGATGGCTCAGTGATATCATCTCAGTCTGACATCCTGATAATCAGCAAATCCTTTTAAGCCATTCTGTATGACACGAAGCCCACTGACAGCACGGCCTCCCAGTTGTTCCTTTCCTCTATCGTGAAGGTCTTAGACGACAGCATGCGGGAGAGGCTGGACCAGCCGGTATCTCTGGACAAGCTGACCAAGGCCTTCAAGTCCTTTGGAAAGAATAAAACTCCCAGAAGTTGTGGCTTACCGGCGAGTTTTATTCCCTCTCTAGGACTTGATTGGCCAGGACCTGCTGGAGGTGTACAACAGTATGCTTTTGGCATGTGTGATTCCATGAGGAAAGGCATCATCACCTTAATTTACAAGTAGAAGTGGGAGAGGGAGGAAATTAGAAATTGGTGATCAGTTTCACTGTTGAATGTAGATTACAAAATCCTATCTAAGGACATTGCCAACCGGGTCAGGTCTGCGCTGGAATTGGTGATTCACCCTGACCAAACCTGTGCCGTACTGGGCAGGAAGATCGCTGAGGGCCTCACACACATGGGATACAATCGCCTACGTGCAGGACAGTGGGGTGGATACCTGCTTAATTCAGCCTGGATCAGGAAAAGGCCTTTGACAGGATATCGCACATGTACGTAGGAGATATTCTTTCTAAATTGGGTTTTGGGAATGGAGTCTGCAATTGGATCCTACTGCTCTACATCAATATCATTAGTGCAGTCTCGATCAACAGGTGAGAATCAGAAAGCTTCCCAATCACATCTGGAGTCAGGCAGGGCTGTCCATCCTCTCCTGTCTTGTTTGTGTGCTGCATAGAGCCCTTTGCCGAGTCCATCAGGAAGATGCGAGCCTGAGAGGGGTGACTATTCCAGGCAGCAGAGGCCAGCAGGTCAAACCCTCCCTGTACATGGATGACGTTTCCTGCTTGGATCTGCAGTCATTGAGCAGACTCGTGAGCATCTGTGACCAGTTTGAACTGGCCTCAGGCGCCAAGGTTAATAGGGGCAAGAGCGAGGCCATGTTCTTTGGGAACTGGGCCAACCAATCCTTCATTCCCTTCACTGTCAGGACAGACTACCTGAAGGTGCTGGCTATTTGGTTCGGAGGAGCTGGGGCGTGTACCAAAACTTGGGAGGAGTATGTCACCAAAGTAAAGCAGAAGCTAGGCAAATGGGAGCACCGGTCCCTCTCCATTGCGGGTAAAAACCTGGTAATCAGGTGTGAGGTACTCTCAGTGTTGTCATACGAGGCACAGGTCTGGCCTATTCCTGAACCTGCACTGTTGCAGTCACCCGGGCCATCTTTCACTTCATTTGAAGATCGAACATGGACCGAGTCCGAAGGGATATTATATAAAGAACAGGACAAAGGGGAGAAAACATACCCAATGCTACCCTCACCCTGAAGGCCACTTTTGTGTGTGGCTGCATCAAGCTGTGCATAGATCCTCGGTACGCAAACACCAAGTGTCACTTCATACTGAGGTTCTACCTGTTGCAAAGGATAGGCCTGGCCTCGTTGCTGCGGAATGCTCCAAGTATTTGGACCGTCCCATACTACCTGTCCTTCGTGGAGAAATTTGTGAAGAAAAATACCTTTGACCACACGTCCATCAGGCAGTGGTCAGCAAGTAGCATCCTTGAGACCCTTTGGGAAAAGGAGAGAGTGGATCTTGTCAAGTGGATCCTTGTGCAGACTGCCAAAGTGATTTGGCAGAATGCCTCATCACCAGAGCTTGGAGTGCCTGGAGGACTATCAACGTGGTGAAAGTCACTCCTTGCTCTGCCCGAAACTTGCTGGTCTTCCAGTTGAAAGAGTTGACCCCAGCTGAGTGTTGCAGACTGGCACATCCCAAGGTCCAGGACTACGTGCTGAGGGACGCAGTAAAGCTTGGAGCAGCTGCTGCCAGGGTGCAGTGGGGAAAGACCACCATGTAAGGTCCTTCTGTCAAAGCGTAACAGGGAGTCCATTGAGTAACCGGACCCTGCTGATGCCTCAGCAAAATGCCAAGAGGTTAATTGTAAATATAGAGAAGGGCGAACGCCAATGTTTAATTTATTCTCTGTAAGTAATGACAGTATAGATCAGAGTGGCTACTTTAACTGTATGTACATAAGGATTTCCTTCTATGAATAAAGTATATTTTCGCAATAAAAAAATTAATACAGATATTTACAACCTATGTAAAGTGATAGGTTTTAAATAGTGACTCTGAGGCAGAGGAAGAGGAAGTTAGAAAGGAGAAGGAGACATTTAGGAGAAGATTCTGGGGCTCAGGAACTAGGCACCATGGCCATCATTGGAGGTATACAAAGGGAATTTGAGGAGTAGAGAGATCATTGAGTTTTGTAGGGCTGGAGGAGGTTAAGTTGGTCAGGTTAGTCTTAAGATAGGGTGATGGAAGTGGTGCCTATTTGTCTCTGGACTTCAAAGTGTAAATTCCCAGTATTTTCAGTGCTATCATACCTATCTGTGCTTTCATTTGACTTCCTGCTAAAGGATTGTGCTGGTCATGGTGTTGGGCCAGCGTAAGTCTCAGCTGTGATGCTTTCAGAGTCACATACCTCATCAGCATCAACTGTCTATAGTGATACAGGAATGGTCATTTGGTGACGGGCCATGCAGACCAGCATAACTAGAATGAATGTATCCTGAAAGCCCCTTGAGAAAATGAGGAGAGAGAATATATGGTTAAAAATAGCTGGAATGGAAGCAAAGAAAAAAAATCCAATTTTCTATATGCAGAATAAACACATTTTCTCTCTGTGATTAGTGTGCAAGCTGACAGCTGAACTAGTACTTGTGTAATTAAAATGTTTTACATAATGGACAAAGCTGAGAGGATTATATTGCAGCTAAAATGCATGGAGGGTGGATTCATGACCCTGAATTTAAATGGAAGATTAATGCAGGTAAAATCTGGTGGCATTAGTGTTTATTAAATTTAAGCTTAAATCGGGTTACATGCTAATCTGTAAAAATGAATTGAAAATGAGCTACACATCCATGTCTCTCATTCGGCTGTTTTATTTGTGCCCTTTTTCCTCTCTTCCCGTCTGTGCTGCAGTCGATTCCTTTGTTTCCCTCACTTCTTCTGTCTTCCTCCACATAGACCACAGAATGTCACCGTACCAGATTTCCAAGGCTTTTTGATTTCACTCAGTTGGCTATTCACACAGTGGACTGCGAGCAGAAATGTCAGTCATTTGTTCAAGAATGTTGGTTGTCACTATTTTGTATTTTGTGCTTTTTTCCGTTTCCAACAAAAGCTATCAAAAGGGTCAAATTGCACACCACCCTCCTGCGAGGTTCAAGGTTATTCAGCTACAGAGGGACAGGTGAGGAGGAGGAAGGGAAACTCATTCCCCCCTGCCCACCTATACATGTACAGTTTTCTCTGCAACTTCCTGCAGCCCTACAATCTTTGTGAAGTCACCACAGCAAAAATTCCAGCCTCTTTGTCCAAGATTCCCTTCACTACAGGCAATTTTTTTCCAAACATATACTTTATTCTAAAAGTACATTCTTCAACGTTTCAAATTAGACATGACAGGAAGTGCAATAAAATTCAATGTCTCTCCAAAAAAACATCTTCCACTCTGACGATCCTCAATACCATTACAATACTTTTGGTATTCATAATATACATTCCTTGTCAAGCACACATCCCAAGGGGTTTTGCAAAGTTTCCAGCCCTTCACTGTACTTAAGCAGTTATAATGTACCTGTCAGCAAATAGTCCTAGACCTTGGAATGTGCCAGCCCCTTTGCTTCACCAACTTCAACTGCTAAGTCCCTCTAAACTCTGGAATTCTCTCCCTATAACCTTGCCACCTTTCTCTGTCTTTCTCTCCTCCTTTAACACAGGAACAGAGGGACTTAGGAATCATTCAGCCCTTCAAGATTGCTCCGCCCTTCAACCAGGCTGACCTGGTTGTGGTCTCAACCCTACCTTCCTGTTTGACTCCCTTGCCAATCAAAACTTTTATCTAACTCAGCTTTAAATAAGTTCAATGACCCAGCCTCTGCTGTTCTCTGGGGGAGCAAATTTCCACTGACTAAAAACCCTCTGAGAAAAATGATTTCTCCTCATCTTTATCTTAAAAGGGACAGATCTTGTTCTTAAACCATGCCCCCTAGTTCTGTCTCCCTCACAAAGGGAAACATTCTCCTGTTTTCCATGTTAGAGACAAAAAAACCTGGAGATGCTGCAATCCAAGGGAGAAAAGCAGGAGACTGGAAGATCACAGCAAACCAGGCAGCATCTGGAGGAAAGGACAAGTCAACATTTCATGTATTACCCTTCTTCAGGACAGTCCTGAAGAAGGATAACACCTGAAACTTCTCCTTTTCTCCAGATGCTGCCTGGCTTGCTGTGTTCTTCCAGCCTCCTGTTTGTCTATCCTGTTTGCCATCCTGTCCAGTTCCCTCAGGAGCACATGTCTTTCAAAATATTTAAGATGCTCCTTGAAACCCATGTTCCTTTTTGTTTTCTATCTTAGTGTCAAAGATTATGTAATTATATTTCCATGAAACATATGGAGATGTTATGAGTCTTTTAAAGGCATTATCAGAATTCTACATGGGATCCTAATGGTAAGTGTCTTAACCTAATCATCCTCAATTGCTTTTCAATAACCGTCATAGTATCAGAAGTATGGATGTTTGCTGGTGGTTGCACAGTGTTTGCCACCATTCACAACTCCTTAGGTGCTGACGCAGTCTATGTCCACATGACACAAGACCTTGTGGAATAAAGTTCTGAGGAAAGAGAAATAGCTGTGTTTCTCTCTCCATAGAGGCTGCCAGTTCTGCTGAGTGTTTCCAGTATTTTCTGTTTTTATTTCAGATTTCAACCATTGCTGTATTCTGCTTTCACAATATATTTATAAGGTTAGATGAGGGTCGAGAGCGGGCATAGAAAAAGTAACAAAAATTATAGAATTATGTGTTATGCAGGGTTATAACTTCAATGATGTGATTCATTGGGTTAGAGTTGAGTTTTGCTGAAAATGTGCACAAAATTTGTAATATTATGCAGAAGCTTTAGGTACTGAGGTTGTTGGTGCTGGTGAGACCAGAAGTGAGTCACACTTGTGCTTGAGGGCAGAATGCCTAGGCATGCATGATTGCCGAGCAGACAGCTAACAAGATACAGAAGCATGGGAGCATGATGCATAGTGCACCCAAGGCTGGCAAGAAGTTGATATTCTCGTTGGTACCTCACATCATCAAAGGTCCAGCTACCTTGCTGACAGGGCAGCCGGACAGTTCGTTCCTTGTATGCCGGGAATATTGTTCACAGTATCTGAGGAACCTCTGGGAACTGCAACTCCTACTTGCACCACAAATACATTGATAATTATCACTTGCTATGTTGAAGCATGAATATTCAATAGCTGTATGGGTTAGCAGTTCTGCAGGTTCTCCTCTGGGCCATCTGGGAAAGCTGGAGGTCCTGTTCCCCAGAAGGAGAAGCAGGCAGCTCTCCTAACTGATCAAGTTGCCTGGACAGAGGTAGTTGCAATGCAGGTTAGTTCTACTTGGAAGGACCTATGTCCAGGACAAGAAAAGGACATATGATGTGCCGAGGCCCTCATGAGGAAGTGGCACCGTTCAGTCACTGCAAGGTGACGTGTATGGGGAAAGTAAGCAATGTAAGCGAGCCAGTGCAGAGGGCTGTCAGACAGGAATTTGTGTTGCAGGCCTCACTATCACATGGAAATTATAGATGGAATGCATGGGAGCTACTTTACACTGTGAATGCTGTACCAGTTTCCGGACACTGTGTAAACCCTGTCAAATACTAACTGGAAAGGGCTCAGAAGCTGTGATAAGCCAGCATCCTCATAAAGTGGTTTGCATCCACTGGAGTACTGAAACCAAGCATGCACTAATAGGGCTCTGGACTATCATGGCATCCAGTGCAGAGGCTTTATGTATGCTGTTGACAACAGGACTAATGCCTGAAACATTAATGAGGAAACAGATCATTTTATGCACAATGAGTTAATTCTGTTTGTTCTCCACTGTACGTAGAGCAAATCCATCAAGTTGAGACAGCCTAACCCCCAGCTCCACATTGAGCATCATGTATGAGGATGGTAACTCAGAATCCTCAGAGGATAGTCACAATAGTCACCTTTACCCTGAACAGTGCAGGTATACTCACCTCAGTGGATGCATACTCAAGATTTGGCTCACAGTTACAGTATGGTGTGCTTAACAGGCACATGTCCACAGCTGTTGGAGGATATGGGAGGTGAGGGTACTGGCACTTGGAGGACTGCTGGAGACTAAGCCCCTACTGAGCCCCACAAAAGTGACAAGCCTCTAGTATCAGCTGTATCAGACCTGATGGAGATGCAGAGACAGGCAGGGGAACAGCAATGAAAGATTCCAAAGCCTATGCACAGTATAAGTGCAATGGATAACGCACCTGACTTCAAATCAGAAGATTGCAGGTATGATTCCTGGCTGGCTCGAAACTTTAATGGGGCCCTCTTCTGGCACAGTGGTAGTGTCCCCATACCTGAACAGGGAGGCCTAGGTTCAAGTTCTAGCCTGCTCCAGAGGTGCATTATAAAAATCCAGAAGGCACCACATGATGCAACAAACAGGTTGCCCACGACTGACTTTCCCATCATAATGTGGGTGTGCACTAGGTGATTACCTGATTTTCGGGGCTACTAGTCAAGTGACATTACCACTATACTATAGTTTCCCCAAGCTTTTGAGTTCATGCCCCACTGCAATGACTTGAAACGCAGTTGTCTGAGCATCACACACAGCTCACTGCCTCCTTGCTAATTCAAACTATCTACATGCAATGATTGTATGATAAATCCAGAGAGCGAATATGGAGTGAGGTGCCACTGCTGCCTGTGAAGGTGAATGTGAGAGCATGAACATGAAAGCATATTATATCACCAACAAACCCTGACATAGCTGCCATCTGTCTGCTATTTTTCTGTTGACCCGGAATCCTTATGGAGGGGCTTCCTATTGGACAATGAAACATTCCGGTATTATAGTCGTACTCAGTAGCGCCAATAGCAAATAGGGAAAGAAGATAATTCTACTAAATTGTCCCAAAATACAGCTGTTAAAATTTCTGTCTGTTCCTTAAGAGTAGACCACCAGCTCTTTGTAAGCATGGAACTCATTTTAAAATGACAGATTAATAAGAGGTCAAGCACAAACTGGGGGAATTGCAAGGATGCCTGTAATACATGACTGGGGATCTTGTTTACCTTGGAATCTGGCAGGATGGCCGATTGCCACACATATATATTTCTATATAAAAAAGTACCAACCTGTTCAGACATGTTACAATATATGTATGGAGCAGATAGGACTTAAACCCAGATCTTCTGGCCTACTAGTAGGGATACTACACCACAGGACCCCATTGCCACATATTCTCCACTGGAAAATCGGAATGTGTTGTAAATTGGCAGCGATCCAGTCTGACTGATTTAATGCATCATTTTCAATTTGTTCATAGGCTCAAATCAATTGTGTAATTGAGCTTGAAATCTACAGGCAGGTATATAAATAGATGAAGCAATATCACCCTCACAGAAGGTTATATGCACATACAAAAACTAAACCTGGTTATAAAAACAAATGCAGTGGTTATGTAACCAGTGGATTCTGGGAACAGCTGAACAACGTGCATGTTTCACAATATCTTTGGACATTGCTATTTGGAAGGGAGGTCAGTAATATCACGTTGCTGATATCTTTGGAGCTGAATTCTCAGTTCACAAAACCATTTGCCTCGCAAGATAAAGAAACTTAACCTGCTCCATTTTGCATGCTCAGCTTTATTTGCAAATGGAACCTTGTATTGAAAATATCAACAGGACCTAACAATGTAAAGATAGGAGACATTTGAGTCATAGAGTCATACAGCACTGTTCCTCAATGAAATTAAATCGTGACTGAACTGTGTCTTAACTCCACTTACTCACCTTGGTTCCAAATCCATTAATATCCTTACATAACAAATAATCTATCAAGGTGCAGGGCTGGATGAACACAGCAGGCCAAGCAGCATCATAGG
>NC_063370.1:15452895-15485177 GCF_021869965.1 Rhincodon typus
AGACCTGCTGAGCTTTTCCAGCAACTTCTGTTTCTATAAGGGTATATTGCCACCTGCAAGTTTTCCTCCAAACTGCACACCATTCTGAATTGCAAATACATCATCGTTCCTTAAGTGTTTCATAGTATCATAGAATCCCTACAGAGTGGAAACAGGCCGTACGGCCCAACAAGTCCACACTAACCCTCAGACATCCCACCCAGACCCATCGTCTTATAAACCCCTAATCTATTTATCCCTGAACACTGTGGGCAATTTAGTATGGCCAATCCACCTAGCCTGCGCATCTTTGGACTCTGGGAGGAAACCGGAGCACCTGGAGGAAACCCACGCAGACACAGGGAGAATGTGCAAACTCCACATAGACCTGAGGGTAGAATCGAACCCGGGTTCCTGGCACTGCGAGGCAGCAGTGGTAGCCACTGAGCCACCGTGCCGCCCTTTCTGGTTCAAAATCCTGCAACTCCCACCCTAATAGAATTATGGAACTCCTTATACCAAATGGACTGCAGCAATTCAAGAAAGGAGCTCACATTCTCAAGCGCAATAGGGATGGGCAATTAATGCCGGCCCAGCTAGCAACACACATGTCCTACGTTCAAATAAAAAATAAGATTGTTGTAAAAACTGAACTGGTTTGCTAATGTCCTTGGGGATGGAAGTCTGCTGTCCTCACCTAGTCTGACATACATGTGACTCCAGACACACAGTAAGATGGATGATTCTTAACTGCTGTTTGAAATGGCCCCAGCAAACCACTCAGTTCAAGGTCAATCAGGACAACAAATTCTGGTCTTGTCATCGACACCCACATCCTCTGAAAGATCAAAGAGAAACAAAATGTGAAGAGAGCAGGATTAATATTGAGTTATCGCAACATTGAGCTAGGATAGACATGGTGGGATTGTGATGTGTCATGGACTGGTAGCACTGTGATTTTGCTTCTAATTGTGAATAAAGAAGAGGATATTGAGAATATAGAAAGCTCAGGGTTTGGCTTAAACTATCACTATCCTTACACTAGCAACTGCTTTCTGCTGCATCCCAAGAAGAAGTGCATCCCAGGTGGACCAAATGACATTTCCATTCTGTATGCAATTTATAAACAAATGGTATTAGTACTTGATGACTGGTTAGTGCCTTTGGCCAATGGATGTTTTTTGTTGTTGTGAGGTAAGGTTGCCCTGGCTTTTGAGGAGAGTGACTTGAACAGAAATGGACTTGCCACGGTCTGCATATCTCATCCTCCTCTTTCCTTTCCCAGTCTATGCTGCAAGCAGCTTCCTGACCCCCACCAAGCCCAATCCAATCTCCCTATTAACACACCCTATTCAGTGTCCCAGATAATCATGGCATTGAGAAGGTGGAACATGCTAATTTTTTTTCTGTTTTGAGCCAAGGGAGATATTGGAGCTTGTTTGAGCGTTAATCAATCTAGAAGAAAACCTAATGGTTTACCTCAGGACTAATCCTACAGGACAAACTGCTTGTTAACAATGAAGAATACCATGAATGATCCCCATGTTTTTAGTTCAGTTCTCACTGAATGGTCAATAAATGTTAGTGTTCTTTCTAATCTACAGAAAAATTAATGAGAAGCAGTAACCCCACCCCTTCATATCTTTTTTCCCAAGTACATACTTTCACATTTTATCTTAGAGTTAGCAATATTCAACTTGCTGCCATGCAGCATGTTTCATTCATTGTAATTGTAATACACTTAATATACTTAGTCACCCCAATCCCATCCCTACCTATAGTGAGGCAAAGACATGCCAGTTTGTGGCCTACCCCACCTTGATAAATGCAGATGCCACCCGCATCCCCACAACAGCATGACTAATAATTCTGTTCCACCCCCATCCCTCCGATCCAGGGCACGACCCCTTTGAAAGGCACCGATCTTCGTGCAGCTCAATGTTTATGCTGAACAAAGCTGTTCCTGTTATTTAAATGATGTGGTAAATGTCTCCTCTTATCAGATCAGTTCTCGGGACTAAATTGCTAAGTCCTCAAGGATACAATAGAAAGCACCAAGACTTTGGCAGGTGGTAGGAAATGCCCTGTGGAAGCATTGATAAAAACAGGCAAAAATAAATATTTTGCCAGGCTGTAAATTAGTTGCACTGAATCCTTCTTATTACAGTGCTTCAACATTTCCTTTAGTCTGCATTAACAGATAGTATGGAATAGCTAGTGTTGGTGTTGTTAGTGACTGTGTACCACGGGATGCATCGTAAACAATGGAATGTATGCCATTATAATTGTACTGTCTCATGGGATGTAATATTTAACAGAAAGTACAATGAACTCTAGTTTATACAATATGTCATCAAAATACTACCACAGAATTTTTCTGTAGGCCATCGTATTAGTTTCAAACCATTAAAATACTATCGGATGTACCATAATCTTTTTCAGTTCTCTGCCCAAAGGTATGTTCTTGGTTAGTTTTTGCTGAACGACAGGAAAGTGCTAGGTGGCCATACACCAAATCTACCTTATGCAGAATGGGGAATGGGTGCTTTTAACACTAATCTGATCCACATATGAGCCAGCTGAGGTAACCAGATCTCAAGATATATTTATCCTGGAAAATGAAATGTGATGTGAGGTGGGTATACCATTTACTTTCAAGCCTTTTCAAAATGTTCTGTAGAATTAGCCATATTCCTGATTCTGTATTTACTGTAGAAGGAGGATAGCTATTCTGGAAAAAGTAAGAGGCTGTAACCTAATTCAGGGAGTTCCTTTGCGGGGAATAGCAAAATTTACGATTCTCATTTGAGATTAGATTGCAGTTTTGAAACCACTGCTGAGAACTGGTGATATTTATGACCTAATACTTGGTTCCAATTTCACTTTCGGTATGTTTGGTGACTTACATTTGTAGCGTTGAATATTTATGATTAATCCTAAAGTTAAAAGACTGTTAGTTTGATTGTCAGGTCCTTTTCTCTTGTTCCTCACTGACAGGGGTATTACTCAATTGTAACACTCTTGGCTCTGTGATATATGGCCCAGATTCTTGCAGCCCATGATCTGTATGGTCAATTCCAGTGCAGAACTGAGAGAAAGCTGCATTGTCAGAGAGAATCAGAGTCTCAGATGAGACAGTACACCGAGGCCCTTTCTGATAATCTCCAATCTTTGTGAAAGATCCCATGGTTTTAATTTGAAGAAACAATTCTCCCAAAAGTATTAAATATTCATTCCTCAACCAGTACCTAAAACATAATCTGACCTGGTCCTAATTACTTTACATTTTTGGAAACTTGTAGAGTGCAGAATGTCTCCTAATATCTGTTTGAGCACCATGACCTAAGAGGACATTGGTGACTGTGAACTTCGATTGGATTGGTCTACATTAATGGGCAAAATACTGCAATGGTTTATCATGGCCTTTCGCAGGATGGCTGACCAGGAGACTCTTCCACTCTCATCGCCTGCTTTTACAGGCTGATAATCAACCTGTTTGCCCACATTGTGAACACATCTCCTGTGAACTCCAGGTCTTGTCATGGGACGTGAATGCAAAGCTTCTAGCCCAGATGTAGGGATGCTGCTCACTGGAGCATAAAACCTACTTTAACAGTGACTACACTGTGAAAGAAAATTTCTTTGGCTGTGAGGGACACTAGAATATCCTAAAGTCTTGCAAGGTACTTTTGAATTTGAAAGCTTGCCATCTGGCCCCATTTAGATTGCAGAACCTGGGCAGTAGGGAAGCCACAACAGCCTCCAATAGATGGGATAGTTCTGCTTGTAGGAGATGCAAGTGGCTGCAGCAGGATGAGGGTTAGTTGGACATTGGAAGTGTTCTTTCAAGAACCTTGGGACTTAGTTATTGCACTTCGTTCCTTACAACCTCTGAGCAGCTTCACTGGAGATCCTCTAGAGAGTACACGGAGAGAAATCTCTGTATAGTTTTATCACATAGTACTTGCAGATCACAATAACTGTGGTTATTGGTATACTGATGGTTGGCCTACACTCAGGCAACAATTATATGATTGGAGTGGAGTGTTCAGAACAATTTAAAAGTAGTCAGTGCTTATCAAAGGCACAGGTTATTTTGGAACAAAAACAGAAGCTGCTGGTAAAGCTCAGCTGGCCTGGCAGTATCTGTGAAGAAAAAAATCAGAGTTAACGTTTCAGGTCCATGACCCTTCCTCAGAACTGGTTATTTTCCTCCTTGGGTGTAGGTATGATAGCATTTGTTTCTCAGGCTTTCATGGGATATTGGTCTTAACTGGCAAGACTATCGTTTGTTGCCCAAACCTAATTTGCCTTGGTCTGAGTGACGTGCTGTGCCATTTGGGTGGACAGTTAAAAATCAACTACATTGCTGTATATCTGGAGTCACATGTCAGCCAGACCTGGTAAGGATGACAGATTTCCTTCCTGAAAAGACACTAATGAATTAGATAGGTCTTTAGGGTGATTTATAATTGTTTAAAGATCACCATGACTGAGACTTGCTTTCAGTTCCAGAGTTTTATGTTAAGCGAGTTTAAGCACTTCCAGCTGCTGTGATGGGAGCTGAACCCATGCTCCCAGAGCATTATCTGTGGTCTCTGGCTCTTTAATCCAGTGACATTATCACACCAACATTCCCCTCTGTATCAACACTGTTAGAGATCTGGACCAATAATTTGTAAACGTGACTTTAAGGCTGTGGCATTTTGAGAATTTGAATTCAATTTAAATCTGGAAATAAGCTCAGTTGGAGCAGCTGTGGGAGAGGAGCAGGGTGAACAGTGGATGAACATTGGCAGTTGAGCTTCCAGATGAAAGCCTGAGGAGCGAAGCCAAGATCAAGCTTAATCAGAGCAGCAGCAGGAGAGGAGTGGAGTGAACCTTCATTGAATCCAAAGGCAGTGTGGACTCGATGGGCCAAATGGCCTACTTCCACACTGAAAGGATTCTATGATTCTATGAAAACGTGATACAGGGTGAGAGGATTGGCTGTTTTGGAACCAGCTTTAAGGATTTAGGAAATACTACTGGCAGGCAGTGTAAAGTCCTTATTTTTGTGGTTTGTATTGTTAGGAATACAGAAACCAAGAATTCTGATTTGGTGAGTACTGGGTGAGGTTGAGTAATTTGTCCTTAATTTATTATTTGTAATTGGTAAGAATCACAATAGCAGGAGAACCCGGCCCTGTGGAATGCTCCTCCTGCAACATGTGGGAAATCAGGAAGACTTCCATTGTCCAGGGTGATCATGAATGCAGGAAGTGTGTTCAGCTGCTGCTCCTGATTCAATGGAATGGTTGGAGCTGTGGATGGATTCACTGTGGAGCATCCATGTTGCTGAGGACATTGTGGATAATGTATTTAGTGAGTTGGTCACACCACAGGTAACAGCTACACAGGCAGGAAAGCATTAGGTGACCACCAGGAAGATTAGTAGTCATCGCAAGTAATGGAAGAGCACCCTATGGCCATCCTCTCTCAAATAGATATATCATGTTAGATACTATTGATAGGGGATGGCTTCTCAGGAGTAAGTAGTGACAGCCAGGTTTGTGGCAGCACAGTTGGCTCTGCTGCACATCAGGGGAGGAAAAGGACTGGGACAGTAGCGGTATATGTTGGTACCAACGACATGGGTAAAACATGAAATGAGATCCTGCAAAATGAATTCAGAGAGTTAGGTAGTAGATAAAAGAGAAGGACTACTAAGGTTGTATGGACCAAATGCAGGAAAATGGGATCACTATAGTTTGGCGTTTGTTGGTTGGCATAGACATGGAGGCTGCTTCAATGCTGTAAGACTCTATAACTCTGTTACTTTAAGAGTGATTATGAAAGTGTCAGATTGATGTAAAAATGCAATAAGTATCCTTGTATCCTTTAGGGAAGGAACCCCAAATGTCTTTACTCGATCTGGCGTACAGTTCAATATCAAAGCAGTTGAGGCTGGGGAGGTGATGGCCTAGTGGTATTATCTCTGGACTGTTAATCCAGAGACCCAGATAATGTTCTGGGGAACGGGGTTCAAATCCCACCATGGCAGATGGTGGAATTTGAATTCAATAAATAAATGGAATTAAGAGTCTAATGATGACCATGAATCCATTGTTGATTGTTAGAAAAAACAAGCCCATCTGGTTCACTAATGTCCTTTAGGGAAGGAAACTGCCATCCTTACCTGGTCCAGCCTACATGTGATTCTAGACCCACAGCAATGTGGTTGACTCTTAACTGCCCTCTGGGCAATTAGGGATGGGCAATAAATGCTGCCCAGCCAGTGATGCCCTCATCCCGTGAATTAATAAAGGAAATAACCTGCCTGTGGAAGAAGCCTAGAAAGCTGCTCATCTGTATCAAAGCCTTGACAAAGAAAACATGGGTCCACTATCATCATCTCAGGGTAACTGAGGATTGGCAATAAATTTTGACCTTGCTCGTAACACCTGTATGATGAGAATGCATTGGGAAAATACTTTTTTTTCTCATTCATTTGTGGGATGTGGATGGCTGGCTGGCCAGCATTTCTTGCCCATCCCTAGTTGCCCTTGAGAAGGTGGTGGTGAGCTGCCTTCTTGAACTGCTGCAGTCCTCCTGCCATGGGTTGACCCACAATGCTATTAGGGAGGGAATTCCAGGATTTTGACCCAGCAACTGTGAAGGAACAGCGATATATTTCCAAGTCAGGATGGAGAGTGACTTGGAGGGGAACTTGGATGTGGTGGTGTTCCCATACATCTGCTGCCCTTGTTCTTCTAGATGGAAGTGGTTGTGGGTTTGGAAGGTGCTGTCTGAGGATTTTTGGTGAATTTCTGCAGTGCACCTTGTAGATGGTACACACTGCTGCGACTGAGGGTCGGTGGCGGAGAGAGTGAATGCTTGTCGATGCAGTGCCAATCAAATGGGCTGCTTTGTCCTGGATGGTGTCAAGCTTCTTTAGTGTTTTTGGGGCTGCACTCATTCAGGCAAATGGGAAGTATTCCATTACACTCCTGACTTATGCCTTGTAGATGGTGGACAGGCTTGGAGGAGTCAGGAGATGGGTTACTTGCCGCAGCATTCCCAGTTTCTGGCCTGCTCTTGTAGCTACTTTGTTGATGTGGTGAATCCATTTGAGTTTCTGGTCAATGGTAACCCCCAGGATGGTGATAGTGGGGAATTCAGTGATGGTAACACCATTGAATGTCAAGGGACTGTGGATAGATTGTCTCTTATTGGTGATGGTCATAGCCTGGCATTTGAATGGCACGAATGTCACTTGCTACTTGTCGGCCCAAGTCTGGATATTGTCCAGATCTTGTTGCCTGTGAACATGGACTGCTTCAGTATCTGAGGAGTCACAAATGGTGCTGAACACTGTGCAATCATCAGCGAACATCCTCACTTCTGACCTTATGATGGAGGGAAGGTCAGTGATGAAGCAGCTGAAGATGGTTGGGCCTAGGACACTATCCTGTGGAACTCCTGCAGAGATGTTTGTGAGCTGAGATGATTGACCTCCAACAACCATAACCATCTTCCTATGTGTCAGGTATCACTCCAACCACCGGAGCATTTGCCCCCTGTTACCCAATGATTCCAGCTTTGCTAGGGCTCCTTGATACCACAATCGGTCGAATGCAGCCTTGATTTCAAGGGCTGTCACTCTCACCTCACCTCTGCAATTCAGCTCTTTGTCCATGTTTGAACCAAGGCTGTAATAAGATCAGGAGTTGAGTGGCCCTGGTGGAACCCAAACTAGGTGTCACTGAACAGGTTTTTCTTAACAGATGCTGCTTGATAGCACTGTTGATGACACCTCCCATCACTTTACGGATGATCGAGAGGAGACTGATGGGGCAGTAATTGGCCGGGTTCGATTTGTCCTGCTTTTTGTGAACAGGACATGCTTGGGCAATTTTCCACATTGTTGGGTAGATACCAGTGTTGTAACTGTACTGGAACAGCTTGGCTAGGGGAGTGACAAGTTCTGGAGCACAAGTCTTCAGTACTATTGCTGGAATGTTGTCAGGGCCGGTAGCCTTTGCAGTATCCAGTGTCTCCAACCATTTCTTGATGTCACGTAGAGTGAATCGATTTGGCTGAAGACTGGTATCTGTAATGCTGGGGACCACTGGAGGAGGCCGAGATGTATCATCCACTTGGCACTTCTGGCTGAAGATTGCTGCGAATGCTTCAGCCTTATCTTTTGCACTGATGTGTTGGGCTCTTCCATCATTGAGGATGGGAATATTTGTGGATCCTCTTCCTCCAGTGAGTTGTTTAATTGTCCACCACCATTCACGACTAGATATGGCAGGACTGCAGAGCTTAGATCTGATCCATTGGTTGTGGGATTGCTTAGCTCTATCACTTGCTGCTTTCACTGTTTGTCATGCAAGTAGTCCTGTTGGTGGCTTCACCAGGTTGATACCTCATCTTCAGGTATGCCTGGTGCTGCTCCTGGCATGCCCTCCTGTACTCTTCATTGAACTTAAAGATGGCAAAGGCTTGTTGGGTCCATGCATCCACCCAGGTCAACACTTCACCCTGTGATTTGGATCTGTCAGTAGTTTCTTACCAAAATTTAGTGTGCAGGTTGGTTAGGAGGGGAAACTCTGGTTTTGAATGGGTTTCAGATTGACAGGCTTATCGTAAAATATGTGAGATGCCTCCAGCTGATTACCTGGAAATAAAAAGCTGTGTATGTGGGATATATTAGATAAAAACAGTAAATGGATATTCAGAATCTCTTTTGCAATCTAGACCACACGTGCCGTTTATAAATCAATTTACCTTTGCACCCAGTTCATGTTGTCAAGGACTTTGAAACTCCACTGAACCTGTATATTTTTAATTTCCCATGAATCTAAATGGAAAGGAATTTTGATAACAGGATCATCTGGAGAGTGTCTGGAATATTTTGGTAGCAAAACAAATAATGTTTTTTACCACTGCTTGTGTCATTCGGACCTTAGATAACAGCTGACTGCAAGCCTGATCATGCCCAGGTTTTAAGCTAAATATGAATGCAACAGGTCATGCTATCAAGGCTCTGATAGGTGCAATAAGTTAAAACGTGTCCTTCCTCACCTGAGACGTGAGTTGAAATCAATTTTTAGTGATCTCTTTTCCCTCTCTGCCAGACCAGTTCTCATGGGAAAGAAACTGGACACTGGAGGAATAGTTGGTATGAGTTCTCAGCACTGATTTTGCCCTTTATATTGGCATGATTTGACAGTCTTGTGATATCAGTGAGGTTTCCATGATGCCAGCAGTATTGTGCTGTGGCCTTGTGCCAATCATCAAGCTGCCTGACCTGTGTCTTTTGAAATGGATGATTTCTACACCCAAATTTCACCCTCCTCTTCCAAGGTTGTTGTCTCTCTAGGTGGAGTATAGACACCAGGAGTTGTAGTCAAGCTCTAGTGTTTTACTTCAACTATAATAGTTAGTGTGTGAGTTCAGCTGAAGCAGGTGAGATTCCCTGAGGACTCACAACAGCTAGGACCTGCAGGTTGTAGGTACCTTATCAGAGCAGTCCTAAATCCTTACACATTTCCCCTTGCACCCACCACAATCCATCTCTTGATAAGTGAGGAGCTTGTTCTTGGTGTAAATTTACAAAAATGTGTTTCTGGTAGACTTCACTGGAAAGTGATCAGAACTATTAGATGGAATTGTACTCAGGAAATGAGTAACAGCTGGAGGATTGGCGAGAGACCTTCACTGCCTCTTCCAGGCAATTCCCCTCAAAGCACACACCAATCAGGCATAGTGAGGCCACTGGTGGGCCTTTCCCTCAAATAAATACCCTGGGGACAAAAGACCTGCCTTGTAGAGCTTCTGGCCAGTCAGAGGCTGGTAAATCTTGTGCTCCAGCATCGGATATGGCTGCTGCTGGAAGGACAGGTATCAGAGTCTGAGGATCACAGACTCTAGCCACACTAAGGATAATCCCCGTCCTGACTTTAGGCTGCAAACTCAGGACTGGACAGGAATCTGAGGTATCATATGGCTTGCATTCTGTCTTTGTGTGAGCAAAATAACTTAGTCGTGAGGGTCTGGCCCAATGCTATTCAGCTTGCTAGATCCCAAACATAATGTCTGAGATTCTCGAAAGACACTGTGGCACCCTCTCCCAAATCCACCATGAAACTCTCCCAAACCCACTGTAACACCTTCTCCCAAACGCACCATGACACCCTCTCACAAACCCACCGTGACACCCAGTCTCAAACCCAATGAGATGCACAGACCTTAACCCACTCCGCTAACCCACAGTTCCTAAGCTATCGAGTCTCTAGCCGAGAATACCAGTGAGTTGCTAAGTTCCTGGTACTTATCCCTGATTCAAACTCTGGCAGATATTTGGGCCCTTTGGGTTTGTTGGCAAGTCTGTCTGGAAGCTTTCTGTTGAGATGAAGGAGATCTGGTTGCTGTCAGGCAGTTGAATGTAAATCTGCTGCTGAATTATACTAGTGTCCAGCTTTCACTTCTCTGGGAGGAATGAGGGATAGCCTTTATTTGTTGGAAAAACAGGGTTCAAAACTTCCTCACGATGACAGGACCTCCATCAAGTTGACATTCCAGCAGTTGGAGATAGTTGTATGGGCCTCATTGTCTCAAATCGAGACTGGAGCTCAATTTCCTCAAAGCTCAGCCATCATTCCTCATTGCCCAACAAACAATAGGGGTTGTCCCTCCTGAGTGACTGTGGACACTGAATGGTCAGACTCACCCATGAATACTGACAAATTGATGAGCAGCCAGTGAAATTGCAGCACAGTGGAAGTTAGTGCCCTAAGGGGAAGGAATTGAAAAAAAAACAGCATGAAGGGGAAGTGGGGGTTGGGAGGAAAGGGTGTGGTGGGAAAACACATCTTCTCAAATAGCAAACTGGAATAGTGAACTGTGGAACCTGATTCTTGATTGAGTCCCATTGTGAATTCCCCCTCTGAGCATCACCTCCTTTTCTAAATTTCTAGTACATTCTGTCCCCACACACTGTCACATGGCTCATCTTTCTGCATGTTTTGATGACTGTTAGATTTGCTGTGTAATGGGAGATGTCGTTATATTACTAGACTAGTAACTTCAAGGCCAGGGTTAGTGATCTGGTGTCACAGGTTCAAATTCCATGAGAGCAGCTGGGGAAAGTTAATAGATCTGCAATGCAGATTAGCCTCATCAATAATGACTACAAAACCTCAGATTAGTTTTGAGAAACTAATCTGGTTAACTAATGGACAGTACAGTGGGTCTACTTACACTATGTTGATGACAGAAATTCAAGAAGGCAGCTCACCACCACTGCCAAGAGTAATAAATGTTAACCTTGTATTCCAGTGACAAAAAAGAATAATGACACCAAATGGTTGCTGCCTATATATCTCATTACCTCATGTGGCACTCAACTAATTATTCTTCATTCCTATGAGTTGGTTGGTGCTTAAAATACCTCAGTTCCATGGTGAATTTGGTGATGCGGGGAAGGGACATTTAACCAGGTGGGAGAGTGGCAGGTGAGAACTCTGCCTCTACGTCAATTAAGTCTGCCACAGAAAGGCCAGTGGACAGCCTTCCCACCCCGCTGCCGATTGAAGCTCTTATTTTGGCATTTAATGTCCACTAAGCATCTCATGTTGCTGCTGTTGGTATTAGCCCGGTGGCAGTGGTGGTACTAGCTATGTGGATAGCCTGCAAAGTAAACCCTGATTATGCGGGGGCCTTCAAGATGTCCCTCGTTGTCAGGCAGTCAGTGTCTTATCAATGGAACTCACAATTGGGAAGAGGAGGGAAGTACTGCTGGGAGCCTTAGTCTTGTTGCCAATCCCCTCCCCACACCTCCTACCTTGTGGACTCTAATGCTATCATCACTCCCTACACCTGTCTCCATGGCAATCCTTGGCCTCTGGTGGCTGTATCATCTCTTCAGTGGCACTACATTAACTAAGTACCTCATTAACTAAGGGAGCCATAACAGTGGATAGGTTGTCCTTTTCAAATAAACCATAATGGATCCCGTGACACTACTTAGAAAAGAGAAAGTTATCTGTGTCATTGGGCCACATTTACCTTTGAACCAATATCATTCAAACATGCTTATTAATCATTACTCGTTGCTGTTTGTATGAATTTGCTGGTTGCATAATTGCAGCTGAATCTTTCCTGCATTGCAACAATAACTCCACTGCAGTGGGTGTAATGCATATTTGGAGATTGTAAAAGGGATTATGTAAATGCAGGTTCTTTCAAATGGAATTGAATAGTTTTTTTAAACAGTAGATTTAGACTTACAATTTGATCTGCTTTTAGTTTTTGTAGCCAACGGGCCCTACTGTGTTGCTTGCCAACCACGTGATAGAGATAGCCTGCTGGAAGCTGCACAAAAATAGTGTAAATTATTGTGAAGTAAGCATCAAGCAGAGAGAAAGTTCCAGAATAACAGGTGGGGCACTGGAAGCACTAGTGATAGAGATGGACAGGAGGAGAAATGCCATTGATCCCCCGAGGGTTCGGAGGTCATCAAAGACCACCCTCAGAAGGGAGTATGAGAGTGTATCTGGAGTTGGGGACCTGGCAGTATTGCTGCAAGAAGTCAAATGATCTGATGCCAGTCAGTGGTCAGGGTCAGTGAATGCATGTCTACACAGCATCTCCCATCCTCCACAACACCGTCCACCAATACTGTTCAATACACTACACCCTCATCACTTGCCCTGCACCAGTCTCTGCCACTCAGGACCCCTACCTCGTCCTCACACACACCTACCAGCTGCACACCCAACTCTCACTCCACATTTTTTTTTAATGTATTCTTTCATGGGATGGGGCATCACTGGCAAGGCTGGCATTTGTCACCTATTCCTAATTGCCCTGGAATTGAGTGCCTTGCTGGGTTTCTTCTTGACACCCATCTCGCCTTCAGCCTGCTGTCTGCAGTGAAGAGCAAGGTGCTGATGGTGTGACCATGGGAATCTAGCTTTCCAACTCTAGTCCTGTTTCCATCACTCTAACTTACCCCTCTGAGTTCCTGCTTTGAGATACCCTTGAACTGACGCCTGCCGAAGGTAGCAGGCTGATGAGGAGGAGAGAGAATAACAGCACAGTGCTGCTGAAGAGGTGCTGTCCCTTCACCTGACACTCACAGCTGCCAGCTCAGGTTCTGGCACTACACGTATCTCAGTACACGTACAGAAGATGTTGTTTCATAGACCATCATGTAGGCAGCCTCCTGTCACTATCAAGGAGTAATAATAAGTTCAGCTCCAGTGTGGCATGGGGCATTATGCAGAACTTGCCTTGGCAGTGGTGGGGCAGTTTCAGCGGTGGCTATAGTGGTGGCAGCATGGTGGTTCCAGTTTGTTCCTCATGGCTATGGAGGCAATGTGGCGACTTTGGGCACCGACTAAAATGGCGACGGCTTGAGCGACACCTTCAGCGTCAGCGACTTGATGCATCCGGTCTGTCCCTCCTTGCTTTTGTGGCCATGCAGTGGCTTTGGTGTCAGCTTTGGCGGTGGCAGCATGTTCCAGAAAGTCTTGCTTTGGCAGCCTCAGGGACAGTTTCGGCAGCGGTGTCCCATAACTATTCCATAAACCCAGGAGCCATGAAGGGAACATAGGATGAACTTTGTCCTAACTTTGTCTCAATTATTTCTTTTCATAATTTCTGTAATTAAAATGGCACAGCATGGTGGTGACCTACCCACATCTCTCTGTATTTTCACAAATGCAAGTGACAATAAATTGGTATTCTATTCTATTCTGTTCTATTCTAGTCTATATTACTCAGGCTAGTCTATTCTAATACTCTCCTCAGCCTCTGCTCCTTCTCCTTATCATGCTGCAGGTCCAGAGCCATGGCTGCTGTTGCTCCCATACCCTGTTGCCTCCTTAGTGTGAATTGTATCACCTGTTCCTGTTTAAGGCTCCTTCTGTATGGATGTAGCAATTCCCAAATCAGCAAACCATCTCTGCAGTCTCTCTGGGTTGCTCCAAACATTTTGCACTGGAAAATGAGAATGACTGCAGCTGCCTTGAGGGGACCTGTTCCGTTCAGTAGCTACAGTAGTCTGACTCTTCATTATTGGCAGGAACAATGTATGTGTAGCCATTGTGTTTATTAGCCAAATTTAGGATAGTGGCATCATACAGGGGAGGAAATGGCCTAGTGGTATATTCATGAGAATATTAATCCATAAATTTGGCTAATATTCTGGGGATTATGGGTTCAAATCCCACCCAAGCAGATAGTGGAATTTGAATTCAGTAAAGAACCTGGAATTAAGGGGCTAATGATGACCATGAAACTATTGTCATTTGTTGGAAAGCTCTATTTGGTTCACTAATGTCTTTTAAGGATGGAAACCTGCTGTCTTTACCTGGTCTACTACATGTGACTCCAGACCTACAGCAATGCGATTGTCTCTTAAATGCCCTCTGGGCAATTAGGAATGGCAATAAATGCTGGCCTAGCCAGAGAAGCTCACATTCTGTGAGTGCATAAAAAAAAATCAGCTAATTGTACTGTATGATGCCAGGGTAAGGATAAACCAACATCTTGCAGTTCTTACGGGAAGTGGAGTGTGGAGACACAGCTGATTATGTCCCGAGCCCCGATTCTCAAAAAATGCCACATGAGCCATGTAGGAAGAGGAAACTTGTGGCAAAACTCAACCATAAAGACAAGTTCTAGGTCCCCAGATTTGTGCCCATTGTATTGAAAGATAATTATAAAAGCTTAATAAGGGCATGGTTGGAATATGTGGAATTTTAGGCTGCACACTGTCGGAAGGATGTTGAGACAATAGAGAGGTTATGGCACAGATTCCCTGGAATGCTGCCTTGTATGACGAAATGCAATGACATGGAAAGACAGCATTGAATATTGCTGAGGAAGGGGACATACCGTCAAGGCTTTTCATCTTGCACTCAGAAAGACAGATACAAGAATACCAGATTTCAAAGGGAGCAACAATTTATGCTGCATGACGAAAAGGTGCTGATTGGTTGACAAATCAACTCTGATTGGACAAGATGTTGCTATGGTGAAGGCACCAGGGAACTATTGTCCCTCACATTTTTGTTTAATCTGTAAAAAGGTGAAATGCCTGAAAATGTCAAGAACTGCAGATGCCGGAGTCCGAGATAACTCAGTGTGGAGCTGGAGGAACACAGCAGGCCAAGCAGCATCAGAGGAGCAGGAAAGCTGATGTTTCGGGTGGGACTTGAAACATCAACTTTCCTGCTCCTCTGATGCTGCCTGGCCTGCTGTGTTCCTTCAGCTCCACACTGTGTAATGCCTGGAAATGCTGTCTTTGCTTATAGACACGTTCCTGAATACAACTATTTGTAGCTTCTATTAAATGTAAGTGAGCCTCATTATGAACTTAACTGATTAATCTTAGATGGCTTTTTATTGTGTTAAGAATATAAGAAAAAATTATCACTTGTATTCTGGTATTGAAAAACTGGAGAGATGAAGGAAGAATCAAGGGTTTTACTACACCGAGAAGTTTCTTATAGGAAAATGAGGATGACACATTATAAGTTCAACTAGACCTACTAGAGCAGGCCAGAGGCTAGAAATTTTGCAGTGAGTAATTCACCTCCTGACTCCCCCAATGCTTGACCACAATCTACAAGGCGTAAGTCAGGAATGTGATGGAATATTCCCCATTTGCCTGGATGAGTGCAACTCAAACAACACTCAAAATGCTCAATACCATTAAGGACAAAGCAACCTGCTTGATTGGCACCATATCCACAAACATTCACTCAGTCCACCACCGACACACAGCAGCGGCTGTGTAAACACCTATAAGATGCACTGCAGCAACTTGTCAAGGCTCTTTCAACAGCATCTTCAGGAATTTGTGACCTTTATCATATAGAAGCTCAGGGACAGTCAATGCGCGGCAATATCACCACCTGCAAGTTCCCCTCCAAGCCACTCACCATCCTAACTTTGAAATATTTTGCTGTTCCCTGTCACTGGCTCGGTGTCTTGTGACTGTCTCCCTAACAGCACTCAGACACATGGAAGATCCAAGACTGCAGCAGTTTGAGAAGGCAGCACCATCACCTTCTCAAAGGCCATTAAGGATGAACAATAAATACAGGCCTAGCAGCAATCCTGTGAGCAAAGATTTTTTGAGGTCATACTGGCTGCTAAATAATTGCAAGACTGTCTTTTGTCTGTGTTATCATATTGCTAGAGCTGTACTATTTATACATTTATTCAGTTTAATCCAAGTGCCCTTGCCTTTTTAACCAGTGAGCTACATTTTTTTTCCCTTTTCAAGTTTATTTGGCCAACATTTCCAGGGCATTGTGCAACATTTGTAACTTGCAATTAATTTTTTGCTGCAATTTTTACAGTAAACACTGAGTTCAGAAATTTGAAAAAAGGGAACTTTTCATAGCCACTTCCATTATCTTTTGGAATGACTTGGTTTTTTTTGTGTGTGCATATGTGTGAGAGTATGTGTGTTCACATGTATGTGTGTAGGTGTATATGAATTTTTTTTTGTGTGTGAATGTGTCTGCACATTTGAGTGTGTGTGTGTGTGTGAATCTGTGCATACACATGTACATGTATCCTTGGCCATATGAATGCTATATTGTGTGTGCGTGTATTTTTCTCTGCTTGTGTGTGAACTAACGCTTGGATTGTCTTTTCCCAACAATTAGGGAGGAAGCTGTGTTTAATTCACTTGTTTCTTGTTGAGAGGGCTCCGTGTACGTCAGCACCAGCCCTCCCTTATCCCCAAGCTCCCCTTCCCCTGATGTGCACACATTCTGTGATAAAGAAGGTACTTTCCGAATCAGGAAAGTACATGTTTGGGTGATTGTTTCCCACACTTCAACGATTCTCTGACAGGAAGAAGAAGTAAAGATCTACAAGGGTTTGTTACATGTCACAAGCTAATTCTAAATTGGTTCAAATGATTGACTCTCAAGCTTCTCCTTGGCCAATTTTAGTGATAAATAATTTTGCCCAAGTCTATTTAACACTCTCCTGCCTCACTCCCTCCACCAATGCTCAACTGAAGACATTGGCCAAGTCCTTAGCCAAATTGAGCAGATTCCTTGACGTCCCATCACATGACTTCCTGTCTCCAGTGGCACCGCATATCATTGGCTTCATCACAGCTGACCACTTTCCCACAGCCAACTGGGAAGCCAGTAGCATCTTAGTTACCCAATTGGCTTGCACTCAACTCTGTATCAAGCCAGCCTTTTACTCTCATGTCCAATCATTTATAACATTGAAAAAGTTGAAAGACTGAGAAAAAAGGACAAACTTTTGTTATCCCCCTCCCCCTTTGTGTTTGCTCCTGGATGTTATCCACTGCAGAGAGCTAGGGATTTATATCCAATCTGATGAAGAGTCACCGGACTCCTAAGGCAAACTCTGCTTTTTTCCCATAGATGCTGCAGGACCTGCTGAGTTTAGCCAGTAATTTCTGTTTCTGTCTCAGATTACTAGCATCTGCAGTTCTTAGTTTTGTGATTTATATCCAATGCCTGGTCACTGCAGCCCTGCAGTTCTGAAGAACAGTCATACATAACTCGAAACGTTAACTCTATTACTGTCTCCTCAAATGCTGCCAGACCTGCTGAGTTTCTCCAAAATTCTCTGTGTTTGTTCCAGTGCAGCCCTGCTGGCTTATCACGCTTTTGAGAACATTTTGTGGCCCTGTTCGCTGCCTCTGGCTGTTTGCCAATGGCCTTTATTCCAGTTCCCCGACACCAGCCTGGGAACAGAGAACTTGATGGCATTGTTTGGCAAGTGGTAGGCTTTGTGGTGGCTTTGGGAATCGCAAGCGGTGGGGAGATATGATTACAAATTGGAAAGAACAGCAAGACCTCAGGGCATAAACTGAAATCTTCCGTAAAGTAGTTTCCTCTTCTGTGGTACTGTTCTTGGTGGTGAGAAAGTGGCAGTGCACACTGCGCCATGAACAGGGGAAGAAACATCAGTCAAAGTTTTCACTTCGAGTCACAATTGCACTCAACTCAATACTTTGGCTGTAAAAAGCAAGGCTTCACTAATACAGGGGGCATGGAGCTGAAGTCTAAACAGCAATTAAAGTAGCAACTGCATTTACTTTCCATTGAGACAAATTATTTCATTGCATCCCCAATCCCCCACCCTTAACCTGTCTCTAATCCTATTTTAATTATCGTTCTTTAATGTCCTCATCCATCTTTTATGGTATTACCTGAGCAATTCTGGCAACATGATGTTGTATAAGGACAGTAATGTTATATCATATGGCACAGAGTGTAATATTCTGTTGCTGAAGTATAATGTGTAGCAATAAGTACTAACTCAGGATTCCCAAACTGCAGGTTATGTCCTGGTGAATCACAAGTCAAGAGTTTGGAGTTTGGAGTTCTGAGCTCCAGGGCAGCGCTGGCTAATTCCTGATTGCTGTGATGCCCTTTTATATCATCGTTGTTTTTAGTAGTTGGTGTGGCCTCATGGACTGCTCTCTGAAACCCAGTCACTGCTACAAAAGAAAGCCTGTAAATTTGTGGAGTATTTTTGAGAAGCCCTGCCTGGTTGTGAACTCTTTCAATGCCCAGCTTCTGCCACCCAATCTCCACCACCTCCTCCTGGACAAGAACTAAAGCACCCACCTGTCCCCACCTCACCAACTCAAGCTTTCCTCTATCCTGATCAAATCTCTCATAAACAAGCCCACCAATGAATGTTCAGTCTGGGGTCACGTGAAAACTGAGGCATTAAGGTGGGGTCACACTGGAAAATGATATGAGAAGTACTGTGTTTAACTAATTGGTTCAAAACTTTACCTATAGCTTGGGCTGATAACAGCAACAGTACAATTTATATTTATGTGCTGCTTCTAACATTATAAAATATCCCAAGGCTTCATAGTTGCATTATAAAACAGAATATTATCCTGAGCTGCATAAGGGGATATTAGGCCAAATGACCAAAACTTTGGGCACATAGTTAGGTTTCAAAGGAGGGTCTTAAAGGGGAAAACTGAGGTGGAAGGGAGGAGAGCTTTAGAGAAGGAATTCCAGAGCTGGAAGCCCAGGCAGCTGAAGACACAACCACCAATTATGATTAATATTGCACAAGAAGCCTGAGTTAGAGGAGCGCAGACATCTTGGAAGATTGTAAAAACCGAAAGAACTGCAGATGCTATAAGTCAAGAACAAAAACAGAGTTTCTGGAAAAGCCCAGCAGGTCTGGCAGCATCTGTGAAGGTAAAAACAGAACTGAGGAAGGGTCACCGGACCCTAAACGTTAACTCTGTTTTCTCCTTCACAGATGCTGCCAGACCTGCTGGGCTTTTCCAGCAAGTTTGTTTTTGATCTTGGAAGATTGTGGCTGGAGGACCTTACTGAGAAATGGATGGGACAAGGCAATGAAGGGATTTGAAAGCAAGAATGACAATTTTAAAATCAAAGCATTGCTTGCCCAGGAGCCAGTGTAAGTCAATGAACACACAGGGCAAAAGGGAACAGGAGTGTCTGTGTGTTAATACATTGTAGTAGAGTTTCAGATGACCAAAAGTTTACAGGAGATAGAATGTCGGAAATCAGCCAAGAATCTATTGGAATAGTCAAGTCTGGAGACAATGGTAGCGTAGATGAGGTTTCAAAAGCGGATGAACTGAGATACGGCACAGCCCCACTTTGTAAATTATTTCTATTCATCACTCCCCCTTACCTGTCACCCTACAGCCACCAACCATCCATCCAAGAAATCATCAGGAAATAATTATTCCCCTTTTTCTGATGCAGTATTTTAGTGAGATGGAATGTATAATGCTGAAGATGCAAAAGAGCCAAATTGACATATTTCAACCTCACTAAGTGTGTTACCACACATTCTGAAGAGGGGCCAGGTGCATTAACAAAGTCACGTCTCTGTGGGAACCCATGATGTTGAAAGAAAAGAGTTGAGACCTTGAACGTCAGAGTTTATGGAGCTCAGAAAGAATTTTAAGAGTGGGACCTCAAAGATAATAATTTCTGGATTATTCCTGGTGCCAAATGGGACCGAGTGATTGAGGTATTACGAGGATAAACCAGGTGAGCAAGTAACTGGGTAAATATGCAGAAGGGAATGTATTTAGATTCCTGGGGCATTGGGAGCAGCTCTGGGGCAGGATGAACCTGTTCAAGGTGGAAGGGTATAGCACAGTGAGGTCCAACGTCATCATGGGAGATGATTTAATACTGCCAGGAAAGGTCTAAACTAATTTGGTGGGAAGTAAGCTCCAGCGTAAAATATTAGAGGAGGCAAACAATGGACTGGGAGAGACAATTGGCATGATCCTAAAGACTAGTTCAGAAATAGATGGAATCTATTAGATAGGCCAATGTGAGGCAGTGCCTAATGGTTTGGAGAGTAGGTTTGTGAGTGCAAAACAAACAGTGAATATGCATGGTGAGAGACAGACAGATGTAGTGACATGGGACTATGATTTAGTACTAATAACAGACACCTGGTTCAGAAAAGCTTTGGAGAATTAGGAACAATATTCCTGGCTATGAAACATTGAGGAAAGATAAGGATGGAAAAAATGGAGGGTTATCCATTCAAATAAGTTATTATAACATTAGAAAGGGACGATGTTGTTGAGTGCCCATAGACAGAATCCATCTTGTTAGAATGAAGAAAGGAAGTCTTGTGGTATAGTAGGTAGTGTCCCTGCCACTTGGCCAGAATCCCTGGTTTAAATCCCACTTCAGTACTTGATGGCCATAGAAAGTATGTCATAATGTGGCCAAACAGGTTGATTATTAATTTGTAAATCCTTCAAGAGCGGGAGAGTTTCCTGGTCAGCCAGAACCACCTGATAGCTGTACCAGAACAGCCTCCCCATATTAAGAGACTCTACGTCAATATCATTGACTTCTGTCAATGGACCAACATCATCTAAGGGATTACAAGGAAGAGTAGCTAGAAGGAATGAAAATAGAGAGGTTAATACATTACTGGGTGTATAGACAAGGCAAATATTGAGAGGGAGATAGAGAAGGAAATTAGCAGGAAGTCGCAAGTGGTAAAGATTACTTCAATTAGCCTGATATGGACAGTGTGAAAGATGGGATGGGGGTGGTGCTGGGAATGTACAGTAGAACATAGAACCAGGCACTGAGTTAGATCTGGTTTTGGGGAATGAATCAAGTGATTGGAGCATTTTGAATGGGGGAAATATTTGGTGAACAGTGATCACAATATCATTAGGTTTAGGAAGATTGTGCAAAAGGACAAGGAACAATCAAACGCAAGAAATACTGACCTGGAGAGGGATTAAAAATGAGTCTAGCCAAGATGAGAGTCAAAATTCAGTCTGTGAAACAACAACCGAAGAACTGATTGGGTAGAGAATTGATGCATTTCCAAGAGGGTGAAAGGAAGTCTGTTTGGAACCCCCTGAATGATGAAACATCTGAAAATTAAAATACACAGGGAAAAAAAAACTTCTAACAATTGGAAAATTCATAGAGAAGCTGAATATAGAAACCACAGAGCAGATTCAAAAATGAGAAGAAAAGGCAAAGAGAAAGTGTAAGAATAATTTACTGGCTAACATAAAAGGGGAACTCAAGTATTTTATAAAGATATAAATAGTAAAATAAAGTTGCCAAAGAAAGTACTGGGCTGATTAGGAACAAAAGAGGGATATTCTTAAGGAGGCAGACAGCATGGCTGGTATTCTAAAATAAAGATTTTCTAACTGTCTTCAGTATTGAAGAGGATAGAACCAATGTAGCAGTAAAGGAGAAGGCAGAGGTAATATTGGATGTGATAAGAATAAATAAAGAGTAGATACTGCAAATGCTGCTGGTCCTTAAAGTAGAAAGATCAGATGGTCCTGATGGAATGTATAATAATTACTGAGGAAATTGAGGGTGGGAATTGCAAAGCTTCTGGCCACAATCACTAATGAATATGAGGATGGTGCCAGAGGACTTATTTTTTGTTCATTGACAGGATGTAGGCATCAATAGATATGTCAGCATTCATTGTCCAGACAGCAAATGAGAGGCAACCACATTGCTGTGTTTCTGGAGTTAGATGTAGGCCAGAACAGGTGAAGATGGCAGTTTCCTTCCCAGAGGGCATTAGTGAACCAGATGGGTTTTCCTGACAATCAACAATGATTTCATGGTCATTGTTAGACTTTTAATTCCAGATTTGTAGTGAACTCAAATTCCATGAGTAGCTGTGGTGGGATTTGAACCCAGGTCCCCAGAACACTACCTGGGCCTCTGACAGAGCTTCAACAACTGTAACAGGCACCTGCTTTCAGAGCTACCCCACCATCCCCTATCTCATAGATGTCCATCCTTGCACCAACAGTTCTACCCCTCACTTCCACTCTCACAGGCCTCTCATTCCTACCCCCACTGCAGCCCTCGGATCTCACTGAGCCATTGTGATACTTTTCAACCTCAAAGTATGGATCCATGGTGGGGTTAAGTTTGGGAAGCACTGTTTGAGATAATAATCTGGAATAAAATTAATTGGTAATTGGGAAAATAGTGACAATTAAGTGAACTTCAGCACATTTAATTAAAGGCAAACCAGTGCTTAACTAACAGGTCCTAAATAGTAGCCCATCAGGCAAATTGATCATCTTGGTGATTTAATTGGTTAGTCAACAGAGCTCTGGATGATTATTTAAATATAAACAATGTGCAATGGTGTGGAGAATAGACATGAGATTGGCATTAAGCCATGGTACTAATGCACAGACACAATGGGCCAAATGGTGTCCTTCTCCACCATAACACTTCTGAAATTTGTGGTAGCTTGTGGAACAGTGGTCTCAACTAACAGTGTACCCTTCCCAAATGAGTCACAGCGTCAGGATGAGGTACTTTAGTCATGCAGAGAGACTGGACCAGCTGGGTTTGTTCTCCTCAGAACACAAGATTCTGAGAAGGTACGTTAAATAAATCAGGAATTAAAAGCTGTTTTCAGTAATGATGTGTGGGCCCCTGCGGTCATTGCTTTCTAAAATCTGACATCAATGTGTTGGTCCAGTGCTTGGCATGTGCAGAACCTCTGAGGAATCTTGGAGCAGCAGTGTGGCCACGTGGCATAGGAGGAACATTGACGATGACCATGAAACTTCTGGATTGCTGTTAAAAATCCATCTGGTTTACTAATGTCCTTTTGGTGTCCTTAACTGTTCTGGCTTCCATGGAACTCCAGACTCTCAGCAATGGGATTGATTCTTAACCATCCTATGAAATAGCCAAACAAGCTAGTCAGATGTGCTCAAGTTGGCTCACCATCACCTTTTGAAAGCAATAGTGGTGAACTAATTCAGAGATGGTAAGAACTGCCGATGCTGGAGTCTGAGATAACACAGTGTGGAGCTGGAGGAACACATCAAGTCAGGCAGCATCAGAGGAGCAGGAAAGCTGATGTTTCGGGTCGGGGCCCTTCTTCAGAAAAAAAAACTAATGCTATCCACAATCCTGTGAATGGATAAAACAATGTAGTGTTTCTGAGATAATCTTGAATGTGTAGAGGAAAGTCAGGAAGGAAGGAAAGTGTGCATACTTATGGCACTTTCTCTAACCAAAATGTTTTAGAAAAGTTTAAATAATTTTGAACTCTTTAATGTTGGAAGCACAGTAGCCAGTTTGCACTGAGCAATGTTACCTCAACAGCAGTGTGATAATGACCATATAAATGACCATGGTTAGATGAGGAAACTATATATTCACCAGGATGCTAGGGATTTCTACTCTTCTTTGAAATAGTGGCTATGGGATCTTTTATGTCCAGCTGAAAGGACAGATCGAGCCTCAATTTAGCTTCTCATCAACAAGATAATACAACCAACTGGGCAGCAGTTCCTCGGTGCTGCTCTGTGGCACCAGCCTACATTATGGACAGATGTAGGATTTTTGTGATAACGCGGTGTAGAGCTGGATGAATACAGCAGGCCAGGCAGCATCAGAGGAGCAGGAAAGCTGACATTTCAGGTCTGGAATGAAAAAGGGTCCAGACCCGAAACATCAGCTTTCCTGCTCCTCTGATGCTGCCTGGCCTGCTGTGTTCATCCAGCTCTACTCCTTGTTATTCTCAGACTCCAGCATCAGCAGTACCTACTATCTCTGTAGGATTTTAGTGACGCTTTGAAAAGAGAGGAGAAAGTGTCACCCACTGTGCAGCAATAGTGTAAGGCTCCTAGGGCCTGAGGAAGTAGCACCCAGGATGAGTCAATGTATTTGGTGTGAAACAAAAACAAGAATAGGAATACTACTAGTCGTTTTTCTTCTGAATCATTTTATGACACAGCAAAAAAGAAACCACGATCTTTACGAAGCTGGGCAAGTTCCCCTTCTTTAAATCTGCATGTTTCCTCATGAGATGACATTTATAACTTTAAAGCTTTGAAATGCTGTTGGTTAGATGACACTTTGGAGTGGGTGGGAGGAGGTGTGAGAAAGTGATGAATAATAATTTATTGGTTTTATTGTTAAACTGGATACTTTCTGGTAAGTTTTGAAAAAATATGAATAACCCAGAGGTAAAAGAAAACTGTCTGGCAGTGTGAATCCAGTATGAAACCACTTCAAGATCTACTAGCCAAAACTGACATAAACTGGTCTAAATCTGCTTAGTACTGGTTTCATATTTGAGGTGACTGCAATACTGGTAATTCTATTGGACTGATCAGAAACACTGTTGAATTCTATGGCCCTCTGTAGTTTCTGGATCCTCATTGATTTCATTTTGTTGGCTGTGGCTCTAAACTACTGTTTCTCTGGGACATCTTCCCCAGAGGCTTGTCTCCACATTTCCCAGAGGCTGTCAGCTTATTCAAAGAAAGGCTAAGATTCCCCCTTCTGAGAAAAAGAACAATTTACTGGACTGAATATAATGCAGAACAAGCAACTAGAATGATCAACTTCTTTAAAACTCCCCTGGGCATCTGCTGTTAACACATATCCTCCTACTCTGTTCTGAACACTAGTGGTCATCTCCCCCAGCCTTCCCAATACCAGTCACAGCATTGCACCCTCACCCACTCCTAGCCAATTATTCTGCACTCCTCATCCCACCATCTCTCCCAAGGTTACTGACTCAGCATAGCTTTGTGCAAGGGAAATTTTGAGGAAGTAACCAAGAAGATTGATGAGGACAAAGTGGTAGACATTGTTTACTTGGACTTTAGCAAACCTTTGACAAGGTACCACATGATAGACTAATTAGTAAAGTTAGATCACATGGGATTCAGGGTGAGCTTGCCAATTGGATACAAAATTGGCTTAACGGCAGGAGACAAAGAGTGATGGTGGAGGGTTGTTTTTCGGACTGGAGGTCTGTGACCAGCACTGTTTCATAGGGGTCGATGCTGGATCCACTTCTATTTGTCATTTAGATGAAAATATAGAAAGCATAGTTAGTCAGTTTGCGGACGACACCATGATTAGTGGTACAGTGGATAGTGAAGAAGGTTATCTAAGATTACAAAGAGACCTTGATCAATTGGGTCAATGGGCTGAAGAATGCCAAATGGAGTTTAATTTGGATAAATGCGAGGTATTGCATTTTGGTAAAACAAACAAAGACAACACTTATATAGTTAAAAGTAGGGCCTTGGGTGGTGCTGTAGAACAGAGAGACCACAGGTTCAGGTACTAATTCTTTGAAGTTTGCATCACCTACAGACGGGGTGGTTAAGAAGGCATTTATCATCCTTGCCTTCATTGCCCAGACCTTTGAATATCAGAGTTGGGATGTTATGTTGAGGTTGTACAGTACATTGGTGAGGCTGCTTCTGGAGTACTGTGTCCAGTTCTCGCCTCCCTGTTATAAGAAAGATATTATTAAGCATGAGAGAGTTCAGAAGAGATTTACCAGGATCTTGATTGGAATGGAGAGTTCAAGTTATAAGGAGATGCTGGGTACGCTGGAACATTTTTCACTGGAGTGTAGGAGGTTGAGAGTTGATCTTATGGAGGTTTACAAAATAATGAGGAGTATAGATAAGGTGAATGACAGGTGTCTCTTCCCTAGGATGGGGGATTTCAAGACTAGGGGGCATATTTTTAAAGTACGAGGAGAAAGATTTTAAAAAGGACATGCGGGGCAATTATTTTACACAGAGTAGTTTGTGTGTGGAATGAACTTCCAGATGAAGTGGTGGATTTGGGCACAGTTACAATGTTTAAGAGACATTTGGATAAGTACATGAATAAGAAACATTTGGAGGGATATAGACCAAGTGCAGGCAGGTGGGACTAGTTTAATTTGGGATTACGGTCGGCATGGACTGGTTGGACCAAAGGGGCTGTTTCTATGACCCTATAACAGCAACATCTTACTTCTAAATGTTCTTAAATATTTTTTAAATTGAGAGAGGTTCAGAAGTGTTGTGGGACCTGGATGCCCTTGCTCGTGTATCACTGAAAGTTAACATGCAGGCACAGGAGGCGAATAAGACAAATGGCATGTTTGCGTTGATTAAAAGAGAATTTGATTTTTGGGATGAAAACGTCTTAACTGCAATTATATAAAGTCTAATTAAGTGGAGTGTTGAGTGGAGTTTTGGTCTCCTCACCTGTTGGAAGATATACTTGCCATAGAGGGAACGCAATAAAAGGTTCTCACCAAATTAATTCCTGGCTGGAAGGAATGTCTTATGAGGGAAGATTAAATAGATGGGGCCTATATTCTCTGGCGTTTAAAAGAATAGGAGGTGATCTCTTTCAAACATACAGAGGGCTCAAGAGGGTGGATGCAGGCAGGATATTTCCTCCTGGCTAGAGTGGGCTAGGACTAGAGAACAATGCCTCAGAATAAGGGATGGGCCATTTGGGACAGAGATGAGGAGCAATTTCACCCCGAGGGTGGTGGATCATTGGAATTCTCTGTCCCAAAGGGCTGTGGAGGTACAGTCATTACAGTATGTTCAGAACTGGGATGGATAGATTTCTACATAATAAAAATATCAAGGAATATAGAGATAATGTAGGAAAAAGGTTTGGAAATAAAAGATCAGTCATGACCTAATTGACTGAGGCACAGTGAGTTGAAGGATTGAATGGCTTAATCCACCTATTTCTTCTGTTCTTACACTGCACATTTGACATCATAAGGGATCCCAAGGCACTTGGCAAGAGAATAACAGCGTTGACTGTGAGTTACATATAGTCTAAGAATTGGTGGTGTATTAACCCAGTAAAATCTTGAGATTTTTAATGAGGGCTTTAGGAACCTTATGAAGAAGGTTTCCAAAACAGTTTGATGGGTGAAAGACGCAAGACGGGTCTGTAATTACAGCTAAGGATGTCTTTAGACATTCCTGATAGGGGTTGGATCTCATTATACACATGTAACTCAATGTCTGAGAAAATGTACAAATATACAAGAGCAAAGTTAAAAACAGGCTCTCGGGAGAAAAATAAATCAATTGAGGCTAGGAAGGCGTTTTTTGAAGTGCTTTATGTTTGTTTCAGCTTCAAACGGTGAAAGATCAAGATGATCTTTCACTTTGGTTGGAGAGCAGAAAGGCTGCCATAACCAGTTACAGAGATCACCGGTCACTCCATGCCAACCATCTGTTCATCTGCTGGTACCATTAATCCAGTCTCATCTGTTGTGGGTCGTAAATTTTCCTGCCATACCTCATTTAAACTGCTGTTTCTTAATGGATTCCCTTTAAAGATCACATGACTGCCATCATCTTTTTGATGGCTCCTGGATCAGAATTTCAGAGGGGTC
Source organism: Rhincodon typus (assembly GCF_021869965.1). Taxonomy (NCBI): domain Eukaryota; kingdom Metazoa; phylum Chordata; class Chondrichthyes; order Orectolobiformes; family Rhincodontidae; genus Rhincodon; species Rhincodon typus. Next base: position 15,480,601 of record NC_063370.1, read on the forward strand.
TGAGCTATGGAGAAAAGTGCAGTTGAAGATCAGATCAGTCATGATCTCATTGTCAGAACAGACTCAATGGGCTGAATGGCCTACTTGTGCTCCTATGCCTTATGGTCAAATACTTGACCAAGGTAGTTGGTTTTAAGGAGTGTCATAAAAGAGGAAACCAAGGGATGACATGGTGGCTCAGTGGTTAGCACAGCTGCCTCACAGCACTAGGGACCCGGGTTCAATTCCAGCCTTGGGCAACTGTCTGTGTGGAGTTTGCATATTCTCCTTGTGTCTGTGTAGGTTTCCTCCAGTTGCTCTGATTTCCTCCCACAATCCAAAGATGTGCAGGCTAGGTGGATTGGCCATGCTAAATTGCCCATAGTGCCTGGGGGTGTTTAGATTAGGTGGGTTAGATGTGGGAAATTAGGGGAATGGGTCTGGGTGGGATGCTCTTCAGAGGAGCAGTGTGGACTTGTTGGGCCAAATGGCCTGTTTCCGCACTGTAGGGATTCTATGATCTATGAAGATCAAGAGGCTGAGAGGTTTTTGGAGAAAATTCCAGAGCTCACAGCTGCCAGTGATGAGATGATTAAAAGTGGGGCTGTGCTACAGAACTGGATTGGAGGAGCGCAAAGATCTCGCATGGTGAGTAGGCTGCAATCTGGTTGCCTTTCCACTACTTAAGGAACCAAGAGCGGGCATTTATATCATGCTTTTTAGAACCAAAGATATCCTAAAGTATTTTTACAGAAGATAGAATACTTTGTGAAGTATCGTTGTTGTATCACACTTCTGGTAAACCTCTTCTGCATTCTCTCCAAAGTGTTCACATCTTTTGTTTTACATGGCACCCAGAACTGTACATAATACTGCAGTTGAGGTTCAACAAGTGTCTTTTACAAGTTCAACATCATCTCCTTGCTTTTGTACTCTATCCCTCTATTAATAAAGCCAAGGATACTATATTGTTTACTTCTGTCTCTAACTGTCCTGCCACTTTCAATTATCAGTGTGCATATTCACCCAGATCCCTCTTCTCCTGCAGCCCTTTTAGAATTGTACCGCCTACTTTATATTATCTTTCAATGTTCTTGAAGCTACAGGAATTTCTTGGATTTTGCCCTGTTTTACAGTTGCCACTGTGTTTATGTTGTATTTTTCTGGCATGGGTACCAAATACTTGTAGTTTCAAATATTCAAATTGAGTAACTCACCTCCTGACTCCCCAAAGCTTGACAATCACCTACAAGACACAAGTTAGCAGTTTGATGGAATATTCTTCACTTTGCCGGATGGGTTCAGCCCCAGCAACATTCAAGAAGCTCCACACCATCCAGGACAAAACAGGCCACTTGATTGGCACCTCATCCACCACCTTCAATATTCAATCTCTTCACCACTGGCACACATTCAGCAGCAGTATGTATTATCTATAAGATGCCCCTCAGTAAGTCAAGTTTCCTTCAATAGGACAAACATACAAATTAGGAACTAGTTGACCTCTTGAGCCTGCTCCACTATTCAATATGTTAATGGCTGATCTGGTTACTCTTCATTCACACTTATTCTGGATAACATTTCATCGCCTTGTTCATCAAGAATCTATCTACCTTTGCCTGAAAAATATTCAAAGATTTTGCTTCTAGCACCTTTTTGAATAAATGATTTCTAAAGGTTCACGATCCTCTAGCTGACTTAAATGGACAACCTCTTATTTTAAACAGTGATCCTTAGTTCTAGACTGTCCTGCAAGCGAAATGTCTTCCAAACCTGTGATTTTTACCATCTAGAAGGACAAGGGCGGCAGATACATACGAATACCACCACCTGCAAGTTTTCCTCCAATCTACACATCATCCACAACTGGAAATATACCTCTATAGCCAGTGAGTGCACATGATCAGGAAGGAGCGATCACATCTGGAGTGAGACATAGCCCGGGTGTGTATAGAGTTCACATATTTGGAGGCAGGATGGGAATTCGGTACAGAGGGGAAGAGGTGCTTATTGCTTGTGTTTTTCGTTCCTAGTTTGTAAGGGTTTTTTAAATGATAAATTGAAGTCCACGATCAGGGGTTCAGCACAAAAGAAAGAGTGACATTACAGGTACACTGTAAGTTCATTGGAGTAATAGCTCCTAATTTGGCTATGATAGGTTACTTTCAGACTGAAGGTAAATTGGAGAAATATTTATAGGGGAAGCCAAGAGGGCTGAAGGTGGATAAATCATCCAGAACTCATGGACTGTGCCCCAGATTTCTGAAGGAGATAGCTGAGTAGATTGTGGAGGCGTTGGTGTTGATCTTTCAGGAATCACTGGAGTCTGGGAGGGTCTCAGAGAACTGGAAAATGGCTAATGTAACACCCCTGTTTAAGAAGGGAGAGAGGAAACTGTGGCCAGTTAGCCAGACCTCAGTAATTGTTAAGATTTTAGAGTCATTATTGAGGATGAGATTGTGGAGTACTTGGAAGTGCATGATAAAATAGGGCTTCGTAAATGCGGGGTTCATGCCTGACAAATCTGTTAGAATTCTTTGAGAAGGTAATGAGCAAATTAGACAAAGGAGAGCCAGTGAACATGATCTGTTTCGCTTTCTGGAAGGCCTTTGATAAGGTCCACACAGGTGGCAGTTAAATAAGAGCCCATGGTGTTCGTGGCAATGTACCGGCATAGTTAGGGAAATCTGGAGGAAAGGACAGGTCAACGTTTCGAATATTACCCTTCTTCAGGACTGAACAAGGATAATACCCAAAATGTTGACTGCTCCTTTCTTCCAGATGCTGCCTGGCCTGCTGTGATCTTCCAGCCTCATGTTTGTCTACCTGGGTTTCCAGCATCTGCAGTCTTTTTTGTCTCCATAGATAGAGGAATGGCTGACTGGCAGAAGGCAGAGAGTGGAGCTAAAGGAGTCTTTTCAGGATAGCAGCTGGTGACTAGTGGAGTTCTGCAGGGGTCAGTGTTAGGGCCACAACTATTCACGTTCTACAGTAACGATCTGGATGAAGAAACTGAGGGCATTGTTGCTATGTTTTCAATGACACAAAGAAAGGTGCAGGGCAAGTAGTGCTGAGGAAGCAGGGAGGCTGCAGAAGGAGTTGGACAGGCTAGGAGAGTGGTCAAAGAAATGGCAGATGGAATACAATGTGGGCAAGTGTTGAAGTTATGCATCTTGGTAGGAAGAAAACAGACCAGGGCTATTTTCTGAATGGGGAAAGGCTTTGGAAAGCCGATGCACTAAAGGACTTAGGAGTCCTCGTTCAGGATTCTCTTAAGGTTAAGACAGAGATAGATAAGTTGTTATCAAGCCCACCGACTCCCACAGCTACCTAGAATACTCCTCCTCCCACCCACCTTCCTGCAAAAATGCTATCCCCTATTCCCAATTCCTTCGCCTCCGCCGCATCTGCTCCCAGGATGAGGCATTCCACTCCCGTACATCTCAGTTGTCCTCGTTTTTCAAGGACCGTAACTTCCCCTCCTCGGTAGTCGAGAACGCCGTCAACCGTGTCTCCCACATCTCCCGCACCTCATCCCTCACACCCCGTCCACGCAATAAGAACCAAAAAAGAATCCCCCTCGTCCTCACGTACCACCCCACCAACCTCCGGATCCAACGCATCATCCTCTGGCACTTCCGCCATCTGCAATCCGACCCCACCACCAAAGACATCTTTCCCTCCCCACCCTTATCTGCTTTCCGGAGGGACAACTCTCTCCGTGACTCCCTTGTCTGCTCCACACTCCCCTCCAGCTCCACCACACCCGGCACTTTTCCCTGCAACCGCAGGAAGTGCTACACCTGCCCCCATACCTCCTCCCTCACCCCCATCCCAGGCCCCAAGAAGACTTTCCACATCAAGCAGATGTTCACCTGCACATCTGCCAATGTGGTATACTGCATCCGCTGTACCCGGTGTGGCTTCCTCTACATCGGGGAAACCAAGCGGAGACTCGGGGACCGCTTTGCAGAACACTTACGCTCGGTTCGCAACAAACAACTGCACCTCCCAGTCGCGAACCATTTCAACTCCCCCTCCCATTCCTCAGACGACATGTCCATCCTGGGCCTCCTGCAGTGCCACAACGATGCCACCCGAAGGTTGCAGGAACAGCAACTCATATTCCGCTTGGGAACCCTGCAGCCCAATGGTATCAATGTGGATTTCACAAGTTTCAAAATCTCCCCTCCCCCTACCGCATCCCAAAACCAGTCCAGCTCGTCCCTGCCTCCCTAACCTGTTCTTCCTCCCACCTATCCCCTCCTCCCAGCTCAAACCGCACCTCCATTTCCTACCGACCAACCTCATCCCGCCCCCTTGACCTGTCCGTCCTCCCTGGACTGACCTATCCCCTTCCTAACTCCCTACCTACACTCACCTTTCCTGGCCCCATCCCCGCCTCTTCGACCTGTTTGTTTCCTCTCCACCTATCCTCTCCTCTATCCCTCTTCTATCCGCCTCCCACTCTCTCCCTATTTATTTCAAAACCCCCTTCCCCTCCCCCTTTTCTGATGAAGGGTCTAGGCCCGAAACGTCAGCCTCTCTGCTCCTATGATGCTGCTTGGCCTGCTGTGTTCATCCAGCCCTGCACCTTG
>NC_063370.1:15485577-15499873 GCF_021869965.1 Rhincodon typus
GTTGTCTCGGATTCTCCAGCATCTGCAGTTCCTACTATCTCTGATTCAATTAATAAGGGGATCAAGGTTTACAGGGAGAAGGCAGGAGAATTGGTTTGAGAAACATATCAGACATGATCGAATGGCGGAGCAGACCTGATGGGTCAAATGGGCTAATTCTACTCCTATATCTTATGGTCTTATGGTTTCTTAAGTATTGATGGGTCAAAATCCTAGCATTTGCTCCCTACAGCACTGTGGGTTTACCTGCACCTGAAGTACTGCAGCCATTCAAAAAGGCAGTTCACCACCATCTTCTTGAGGACAGCTAGGGATGGACAATAAAGGCTGGCCCAGCTAGCGATGCCTGCATCTCATGAATAAATTAAAGAAAGGGCATTCCCATCTATTCCACGAAAGAGAATACTTCATCTTCCAACATTTGTCTGTCTATCCACTGTGAGGCAGAGATTTGCAAAGTTGAATATAAGGATTCGACATGAGTGGCTATTGATCCAGAAAAAGCTTCCAATCACAGATCAGCCTCCTTACATACGAGTGAGCTTGGACCCATCTAGTCAAAAGATGGAACTCGCCTCATAACCTTTGAAGATTTTGAGGGATGAGCTATATAATATATCCTTCAATCAACATATTTACAAAAAGCATCAGATTATAAAGTCATTATTCCATTGTGGGACTTTGCTGTGTGCAAATTGGTCGCGCTGACTATTTTTCAGTGGCTGTAAAATGCTGTGTGTGTATCAAAGATGCCACATAAATACAGTTCTTTGTTTTCCCAATTGTGTATATTATACATATGCCTGTAAATTGGAGAGATTTGATTGGCCGCTTTATGTATTATAATGTTTATGCACCCATTCCAGTGTGAATGGCTCAGTGTTGATGCCTTCCATTCACTCATTAAGTTGGCTCATGGGTACGGCATGTATACTTGGAAAGGTTCCGGAACCTGTCCACCAGACCCCAGAACCCATCCCTAGGCCAGTCTCGCTACAAGGTGTACTGAGAGTTTCCAGAACATTCCGTACAGGAGTCAGCTGGTTAAAGTGTCTGTGGCGGCTGTTTTGTTGTCTCAATGCTGGCAGGTGGCTGCTTAATCAAGATGTGGGTCGTGTTTAATTTAATTAGGATCGCCAGTTCCGCGGGAGGCTGCGTGTTTAGAGAGAAGGCTGTTTAATCAGAATGCGGATAAGGACATGCTTTGTAGTTAGATCAATTATCAGTGGTCTCCGCCCATTCATTTACATTAGCTCTGTGCCAATGTTCGGCCACAGAAATAGGCACAGATACTTAACTCCTTCACGGCCAGAGCCATGGTTTCCTAGTTCCAGGTTTGATACGTACTTAAGGATGATGACTTGCACATGTTGATGTTGGACCAATCTGGCTTCTCAGCCTCAAAACAAATTGATATTTCCTGGTGTGCAAGTCTGGACAATGAGCATCAATAGTCTTTTTGACCAACATGAGTACACCCCTTCCCCTCTCACCTCTGTTGAGGGCTCCAGCTCTACAATCCTCTAAATGTTCTGCTGCCCTTGCTCTAACTCTCACCAAAGCCCATTCACATTTAGCCTCCTCTTGTTCTCACTGACCTGCACTAGTCCAGCAATGCTTCAAAATGAAATTGCTCATCTGCAATGCCAAGTCTCTCTTCTTGGCCTATCTTAGGATGACATGATGGTTCAGCAGTTTGCACTGCTGCCTTACAGCGCCAGGGACCCAGGTTCAGTTCCAGCCTTGGGTGACTGTCTGTGTAGAATTTGCATGTTCTCCACATGTCTGCATGGGTTTCTTCTGGTGCTGTGGTTTCCCCCCACAGTCTGAAGGTGTTCAAGTTAGATGGATTGTCCATGCTAAATTACCCTGTAGCGTCCAGAGATGTGCAGGCTAGGTGAGTTAGCCATGAGCAAATGTGAGGGATAGGGTTAGGGCATGGGTCTGGGTTGGTGCAGACTCAATAGGCTGAATGGCCTCTAACTGCACTGTAGGGATTCTATGATTCAATCTCTGTAACTTCGTCCAGCCAACCTTTCCAGAGGAATCTCCAATGCCGACTGATTTCTATCGCTCTGTTTTTGGTGGTCATGCCTTCAGTTGCCTGGGGTGTAAGCTCTGAAATATGTTCCCCAAACCCCTCTACCTCTTATTTGGAATGGATGGTCCTTAAAAAACAACTACTTTGGCCAAGCTTTCAGCTTGCTATTATTTCAAAGTCAATTTGTCTGATGAAACTCCCCTGAAGTGTCCTGGGTAGTTTCACTCCCGTTACAGACACAACATGTAGTTGTTCATAGCTCCTGGAAGTGGGATCTCATGATGGAAGTAAACTGTTGCATAAAATCAACAGTGACTCCACGTCCACTGTTGCATTTTCTCTGAATAGCCAAGCGAGGGCTGGACCCTGACAGTTTTCATCCTGGCTGCTTGCTCAAAGACATGCTGAACATTTTAATACCTTTATCCTTTGCCATGGCTGAGACACCTCAACTTTACTAAGCAATTAACTATTAGATTAACGTGGAATTGTGTCTCTACAACAAAAATGCACAAGAATTAGGTGCAGAAGTATGCTATTCAGCCCCTCAAGGCTACTCCACCATTTAAAAACATCAAGTCTTTGTTCCTAATCCATGCTCCCATTTCTCCCAATTTCCTTTCACTTTCTGCAAAACATGAATCTATCTATCACTGCCTTAAAAATATTCATGACTCTGTTACCACTGCTTTCTGAGGCATAGAGTTCCAAAGTTGGACAACACTCAGAGAAAAGATTTTCCATCATCTCTTCTTCTCCTGCCTGAAATGGTGAACATCAGGCCTGTGTCTATGTTGTTTCATATTTACACGTGACTCCACCAGGCAGTAGTGAATGTGGCCAACTTTCTTGCTATTCAATTTGTTTAGGCTTTAAATAGACCCTGCAATGGGCTAAAGCCTTGCATTTATGTAACATCTTTCATGACCTCAGGACATTGTGAAGCACTTTAAAGCCAAAGAGGCACGTTTTCAAGTGCGGTCCCTTTTGTAATTATAGGAAACGTAGGGGCTAATTTGCACATATCAAGTTGCTACAAACACTACTGACCAAATGGCCTATTATCAGATTAATGATGTGGATTGGGAGATGAATATTGGCCCAAGTCACCAGAGAGAACTCCCCTACTCAAAATGTGGAATTAGATCTTTTATGCCCCACTGAGGGGCAGACAGAGTTTGAAGTCTCATCTGAAAGACTTTATATCGAACAGTGCAGCAGTCCCTTAACTGCACTGGAGGGTTAACCTGGATTATGGGTCAAATCCCTGGACTGGAAGCTGAACTGACAACCTCCTGACTCGGAGGCAAGAGAGATACTCACTGCTGACATCTGATACTCAGCAAGTGGAACAAGTGAGAGATGGAGAGGCTTGATTATGGTTCAGGCAGTGAAGCAGTTAAGTGCCTTGTTCTATGGTTCAGATCATATTGGCAGACAGAGGAGATAATGTAAATGATGGGCGGGCTTAACAGATAATTAATCCAACTACAATGCCTGTCTTTATCCTCACTTTGATTAGACAGCTTCTCCTCAGCCAGGCCTTTTAAAACAAAATGTTTTTTTTAATATATTTTCCCAGAATTGAGTAAATAGCTCCTGTCCTCGGATTAAGCAGCCATCTGCTGACATGGTCAGAAGCATTGGCAAAAACTGACAAAAATCCAGGCCTGAACTGGATTAAGCAGTGTTGTGTTGACCTGAACCTCCCTCACATCAGTTGAAAGTCAATCACTTCAAATCCTCACTCTGTTCTTTTTTGTGGAAACAGCATCTCAATTTCCTTTTACCCATCTCTAAAATCTGACATACAGTCAAAGAGTCATAGAAATCTACAACACAGAAACAGGCCTTCAGCCCACTATGTCTATGGCAGTCAAAAAAAGCCCACCTAACTATTCTAATTCCGTTTTCCAATGTGGATGGAAGCCATTCGGTCCATTGTGGCTGTGCCAATTCATTTAAAGTCTTGTCCATGAGTCCTGCTCCCCTGCTCTTTTTTCCTTTATCCTGTCATTTTCTCACCTTATATTCTCCTTTTTGAAAGTCAGTATTGACTCCATTTGCACCGTCTTTTATGCAGTACCTACCAGATTATAACAGCTCACTGCATGAGATTTCTTCTCATCTCACCTCTGCTTCTGTCGCCAATTCTTCTACATCTCTGTATTTTGTTTATGAACCCTTCAGTCAGTGGAAACAGTTTGTCCTTATCTCCTGCACAATGCTGATCATATGTATTAATTGTAATATCCCTATAGCCTTCTCTTCTCTAAAGAGAATAATCCCTGTTTCTCCAGTCTCCCAGGAGCATAGGAAATAGGAGCTGGAGTAAATGTTTTGGCCTCTCAAGCCTACTCTGGTGTCTGCTACTCTGAGATCATGGCTGATCTCCCTATCTCACTGGTTTCATTTATTTTAGGAAATTAAGCTGAAAAGAAAAGAAAGATTTGTGGTACTGGCAGGATTTGCAAAAAACTGTAGTGAAGTGTCCAAGAAAGGAAAATTAAAATGCCCAGATTCGGCTGCTGAGAAAAACTAGAAAACAGGTATTTTCCATTTTTGTCATTTGCCTTGAACAATTGTGTTGATTAATTATCAATCTCATTTAATTAATTAGTAGTTAAGAAAAACTAGTAATTGGAAAAAATGTACAATTGACTGGGAGGGCGGTCATGAACATTTGAGGAAATCATCCAATTGGAGCTGGTGACTCTCGCCTTTGGATACTAGCAAAGGGTTAGCAAATACAGAATGTGTTGATGCTGCCAAAGTTATTTCATTCCCAGTTAATTAGAACATTTGTAGCCCTTTCCATCTTATTTTTTTTCAACGTTAGTTCAATTTTCCTTTGGACGCTTACATCCAGTTCTTGATCTGGAGGTAAGTGATTGTCTCCAAGATCCTTTCTGATTCTGACATATACTGCTGAGGAGCAGTGTAAGAACATGAGCAAGTCTAATATAAAACCCTTTCACAAAGATATTTCAACTGCTTTTGTTGCCATGTCAACTCCAGACAAATGCAGTGAAAGCAAGTCATCTTTAATTCTGAGGGACTACCAAAGAAAAGATGCAGGAAGTGAACAATGTGGCTTACAATGTTTACATGGGATTTAAGGGTCCCAGAAATTTCTAAAAGCAAAATTAGCAAGATGTTGAACAGCTTTGCTGAATCACCACATTGGTTGAAATGTGGTAGGGCCTATCATGGGGATGGGTCATAATCCCAACTGAGTTCTAAGCCTCTGGTGGGGCTTAATTGCTGCATTCCTATGTGTCATTCTGAAAGGTTACAAATTCATGTACAGTTTCAGTATGTTGTTCGTGGCCGAGTGATAATATTGCTAGGGCAAAGTTATGTTCTCGGGGCCTGGGTTCAAATTCCGTCATGGTAGACGGTGAAACTTGAATTCAATAAAAATCTAGAATTAGGAGTCTAATAATGACCATGAATGTCCTTTAGGGAAGGAAACTCCCATCCTTACCTGGCCTACAGGTGACTCCACATCCACAGCAATGTAACTCTTAACTGCCGTCTGGGTAATTAGGGATGGTCAATAGTACTGGCATATCAAGTGATGCCTACATCTCATGAATAAAAGGAAAAATGTTGAGGCAATACTGCACTGTTGGTCAGAGTTGACTTTCCGATAAGACTTCAAACTGCTGTCACACCCCAGTAGACATAACAATTCACTGGCATTATGTTGACAAAGAAGTTGGGGAGTTCTCCTCAAGTTATCAATTATTCCAGAAGGCTGTGGAAGATGAGTCATTGAGCATGTTCAAGATAGAGTTTAATAGATGCCGAGATACTAATGAAGTCAAGGGATATGGGCATTGTGTGAGAAAATGGAGTTGGAGCAGATGGTCAGTGATGATTGGCAGAGTAGGCTCGAGGTTTATCTTGCTTGTATGTTCCTAACTGACATCAAAGAAATACGGATTATTCGGACACTATAATAGTGTGGTCTGTGGGATCTTGCTATGCACATATTGACCTGCATCATTTTCAGTAACAGTTCCTGCATTTCAAAAATACTTCATCAGTACTTAATATGATTCTTCTTTCATTCTTCAGTTCCGAGGAAGAGTCATATTAGACCTGGAATGTTAACTTTGTTTCTCTCACTATAGTTTCTGCCAGATCTGCTGAGTTTCTCCAGTGTTTTATGTTATATTTCAGAACTACATATTTGCAGCATTTTGCTTTTGTGCACTCTTATGTGCATATTATAGTCCGGAACTAAGGATAGTGATGGCAGAGCTCCAAAGATTTTCCCTCACGTGGCTGACCAGGAAACTCTCCCACACTTAATGCCTATGATTTGCACGTGTTTGAAGGATTTATAGGTTGGTACCTGACCTTTTGGCTATGTTATGAACCCATCTTCCTTGGCCATCAGTCCTGGGGTGGGTTTTGAACCTGGAGCCTGGAACTCATAGACAAGAATGGCTCTCCACAGAGCCATAAGAACTCCTAGCTATGTTTCCTACATTACAAATATTGAAAAAAATAGACATCAGTTAGTTTGGTTGGCTGTACAGTTGTTTTGTGATGCAAAGTCATGCCAACAGCGTTTGAGGTTACCATAAAGGACTCTCCTTCACAACCTTTTCCCCTTGCCTGAGACGTGATCCTCAAGTTAAACCACCACCAGTCTTCCTTCTCTCTCTCTAATGAGAGAGTAGCCCCATGGCTTGGTAGGACAATGGCAACTTTACCTTTTGCACTTTGAAAGTACTTTATTGTCTGGAAGATACTTCAGTAAATCCTGAGATTGTTAAAGGTGCTTTATAAATGCAAGTATTTGCATGAGTTAATCACTTCTGTCATAGTTGGTTTCTTGGACATAATACAAAATGTTGCCCTGGATCTGTGAACTATGCCTCACTCAGAGCCAGCCCTTCAGAGGAAATTTCCCTCAGCTCCCCACCCAGCTCTGTCCCAATTCATTTGAAATTCAAGGCTGTGATTCTAGAGTTGATAAATGGATCATTAGTTTTGGATTTGACAGACTCTCTGATACCAACTGATTGACACTTTGGGTTTTCTTACAAATAGCATTGCAGTCATCATACACACAAGGCCTGATAAAAGGGGGCTCAAGTTTCTTGCTCGAAAGGCCAAGTGTCTGAGTCCCTAAACAAACTACTCTGTAAATAAACTTCACAAAATGGTTTCTGTGTTGTCGGCAGCCTTGAGTTGAGAGCTACTGAAAGGCGTTGGGGACCCTTTGAAGTGGCAGATTCTCAAAGGACTGTTTGGACAAGGCCCATTCCTCCTTGATGCATATCTGAGATCTTTCCTATCGTCTTCAAAGTGGTTCCTTAATTAAACCTTCCTCTAAAAACTGTGGTGAAAACAAAAACAGGTGAAAACTAACGGTTTAGTGGCACGTCATAGGGACTCTGTTGCTGCCCATTAGAGAGAATATTTTCATGTTGAGTTTTTTTTTCCTAGAATTCTCATTACGTCCCAGGCCCTGTGCATTTCCCAAGGAAAGATTAACATCCCCATTGTGATATTTCAAGCAATTTGTCCCATTTACTGCTCCCGACTCCCCACCTATTCCACATTCACTCCCTTAGTCTCCCAGTTTAAAGAGTGAAATGACGCAGTAGTGTCAAAGGAAGATGGTTGTTGGAGGTCAGTCATCTCAGCTGCAGGGCATCTCTGTAGGAGTTCCTCAGGGTAGTGTCCTTGGCCCAACTATCTTCAGCTGCTTCATCAATGACTTTTCCTCGATCATAAGATCAGAAATGGGGATGTTCGCTGATGATTGCACAATGTTCAGCAAAATTTGCATCAGGTAGTAAAACAATCCAGGTCACTACCTTATGGAAGTAATGTCCTGAGACTGAGATGGTTGATATCCAACCACCACAACCATCTTCCTTTGTACCAGGTATCACTCCAACCAGTGGAGAGGCTTCCCCCAATTCCCGTTGACTCCATGACTCTAGTTTTCATGGGGCTGCTTGATGTCATAGCATCATTCGGCCTGTCATGTTTGCGCCATTTTTCAAATGAGAAATTCATGTAGTCCACGTGCTGGAGTAGCTCAGATGACATAAAGTACATAAAATAATACTTTTGAAAAGTACTTTAAAGACAGATGTTCATCTTTCTACGGTTATTTAATCTATCATATGCAAACTTTAACACTTATTTGTTGAATGCTACTATGCTGCCTTGTTCTTATTGGTGTTTGGGGGTCACATTAATTTTTAAGTGTTAACATAGAAGAAGGAGGTCTTGTAATGTGGGGGATAGCATCCCAGAAGCTCTAGGCTCAGGTTCCACGCCAGGACTTGATAGCCAAGGAAGATTCATAATGTGGCTGAAAGGGGTTGAGAATCAAGTTGTAAATCCTTCCAACATGCATGAATGGCAGGCGGTAAGTGTGGGAGAGACTGTTGGTCAGCCGTGGGCTGGAGCGAATATTGGGTCTCTATTGCCATTATCCATAACTCCACACTGCAACATGCTACATTCATGTAACAGTAATGTTGCCACAGCAACACTGCCTCTATGGGTTAGGGGTGTGGAGAGGAGGTGTGTGCACATGCACACATGCTCCCGTTTGGATCACAGTGATACCAACAACATCCCGGCTGGGGTGGATTTGAGACCTCCTTCCTTGCCCCCACCAATGGTGGAGGTCACGGCAATGTGGATCAGACCTACCTTGAAGGAATTGGAGTTGAAAAACACACATTGAAAATCTGTTTTATAGAGAGCAATGGGATATGGGGAATTTGTATTGCAGTACTCTAACCAAGAGCCTGCAAGGCCACAATGGGCTGCAGGGCTTCCTTCACTGCTACTAACTATGGTTCTTCAGGGAGTTGTGATTGCAGCACAATTTTGAGTGAGGTGTAGATTAACTTTTATTGGCAGCACAACGAAACCCCTCTAAACTGGATGGACCTTAGGAGGCATCGGGGAAGAGGCAGTTTTGTGAGCTTTTTTTTAAATTTCAAAATATACTTTATTCATAAAAAATATCTTTATATATGTACATAGTCACAAACACAGTTCAGTTCTGTACCATAGCTTATCAAGGAAACATACAAATATTGGAGTTTGACTTTATTCAAACAAACCAAAGGCATCTCTTACCTGAACCAGACTTTATTTACTTGAGCCACCAGGAGGGTCCGATAACTGAACAGACCTCCATTTAACTTCAGCAGGAAGACCTCAGACAGTGGTCTTTCCCTACTGTGCCTTGGGGGCAGCTGCCCCAAGCTTTAATGCATCCCTCGGCACATAGTCCTGCACCTTGGAATGTGCCAGTCTGCAACAGTCGGTCGAGGTTAACTCATTGCTCTGGAAGACAAACAGGTTTTGGGCAGACCAGAGAGAGTCTTTCACTGAGTCTCATAAGAGATAGTAACTAGGTCTATACTACATTCCTGTAGCACAGACTAACAACTCCTCTATCAGAGTCATTTATGTATCAATGAGTGGAGCTATTCCAACACTTCAGAGTTAACTCTTTCAGGCCAGCTGCCTTATATAACTAGAGCTCCAAAGTCAGATCACACTGAGGTGTGATAAGTATCTACACAAATGCTCTTCCAAACTGTACACAAGACTGCTTTATTCTTCTGTCAAATGCCAATTCTTGGGAGGCCTGGGTGATGGGTACCATATGCCAACACCGGTGTATTTTTCACCAGGTTTCACCAAGTTTGTAGGTATTTTCATTTCTTGATGAATTTGCTGTTTGAGGTGATACAGATTGATAGTAAGCTGTTCTACTTGAAATGCTCACTGAAAGGACAAAGTAAGCACTTATTGACAACAAAAGCCACAAAGAATGTAAAAGTGCCATTTAGTTAATTCTCCAATACTACAAAACAGGAGTGATTGACTGCTCAGATATCAGGAGTTCACCAGGTCATGTGTGAATTGTAATTAGGGATATGAAAACCTGTTGACCCAATGGCTTTGATTGACTATCTGAGACAGGACACTGAACAGTGAATCTGTTCTAGAGGACCCATGTTCTCATTGCACTATTGCATCGAGAATAATCCGTTGGGCCATTCCATTACATGGTTCCTGTTACAGAAAGCTTTGCTAACCGCAAATTGGCATAATGAGGGAGGCAAGAATAATTGATCATTGTTGAAGATTGTGTTTACAGTAACATGGGATAGACCAGCTGGAACTCACCTTCATTAGCTCTGGGAAACAAAGTTTTTTTTTTGTAGATTTTCATAGTTTACATCATTATTCTTTGTCAGAGATAATGTGGAGTGTAAACAACAATTCTCTTTGCACTGTCCCATTAAGTGCTTACAATTCAGGTATAAGTCCCTGAAGTCCAATATAATGCCTTAACTCCGGGATCAGAAGAATATACCTTGCCATTTACTGGTCAATCCATTCTGTAGCAATTTGAGTGAATTATGCGGCTATGTGCTTTTTACCCCTTAGTTCTTTCACAGATTGGGAACATCAGTGGTAAGTCCAGCATTTTGTTGCCCATCCCTAATTTTGCTAGAATGCAGTTGGTTTTGAGGCCATTTCTTAGGGCAATTAAGATTTATGGATCTGGAGTGCCATGTGGGCCAGACCGAGTAAGGACGGCAGATTTCCTTCCCTTAAGATTGTTAGTGAAACAGATGGATTTTTACAACAATGAATTATAGTTTCACAGTCACTATTACTGAGACTAGCTTTCAATTCCAGATTTATTAAATTCCCACCAGCTGCTGTGGTAGGATTTGAACTTCTGCTCCCTGCACCTCTGGATTATTAGTCTTGTGACATTACTACTACAACACTGTCTCCCCACCAGTGGATGAAGCTCAGTACAGAGACATGATGCATTTGGACGGAAGAATGAGGAGAAGCAAATTGAATCACATCCTGTAATTTTAAAGTGGTACAAATCAGGAAAACCTGGGAGTGTGGGATCTTTTGTCAATGACAGAGCAAGGTAATCAGGTTATTTACAAAAACAAACAAGATCCAGATTAAAAGAATAATCACATAGTTTTTAAAATATGGTAAGTTACATTAAACCTTCATAAATTACTAGAAGTGTCAATTGGAGCATTGTATTCAATCCTAGACCCACACTTTAGGAAGGATAGAAGGGCCTTGGAAAGAATGTGGAAGAGATTAACAGTATTGTACCAGGAATGAAGAACTTCAATAACATGGAGAGACTTGGAAAAGTTAGGTATGTTTCCCTTAGAGCAGAGAAGGTTAACCAAGTTGCAAGAAATGTTCAAAATGAAGAAGGGATTTGATAGCATAAATAAAGGTTGATCATTAGAGGAGACAGATTTAAGATAATTGGCAAACTGATGAGAGGATTTTTTTTACACTATGGTGATTCTTGATTTATCAGATTTATTATTTTGATACTTGCATTTTAACGTCAAAAAGCCACGTGCAGCTTCAGGTTTGATTTGTATTTCCAGTGTTGTGTGATTTGAGAAGAAAAGTTTCATTTTTGAGTTCTGAGAGTAGCTCTAAGTTGTCTGGAAATTTGTTTGCAAGCCTTTAAATGAAGATTTTTTAAACAATGCATGAGGTGGAATAGTTGGAAAACAAGGATAGAAGGGAGACAGAGAAAATAAACTGACTGTTTGCCAACAATAAGGTATCCCAAGATACTTGGAGATGGAATAAGACACAAGTTTCCTTCTGGAAAGAGAGAACCACCCAGAAGATTTGGTATTCTACTGATATGTCAGGGAGAACAGATCTGTGGCAAAGGTACTATTAGCTTAGCAGTCTCCCAGGCAGGTTGGGCTGAAAAGAAATCCCAAGTGACTAACGTCATTAAGAGAAAAGCTTTGGAAACAAGGCTGTGGAAGAAGAGTTTAATGAATCAATGTTAAAGAAGTAGGTGAGCTGTGTTAGCAGTTTGTTTAATGGTCTCAGGAAAAGACGTTGACTAAAGAAATTTCATTGACTGAATGCAGAGGTTTTCTGGAAAGAAACCAAGTACAGCCTGGCCAACTAAACAAGGAATTTTAAAGTGGATCCAGACTATTCATATGAGGTTTGACTGTCTGTAATGTTAAGGGGAAAAGAGCTAAATTTTTATTTCTGATTTTTGTAATAAGAGAATTTGAAGTAGTTCAAAACAGATGTTTTTTTCTTCTTTAATGTGTGATACACTTTGATGTTCTTTTGCATTGGCAACCTCTCGTGAAGATGTTCAGACACTGACCTTCACGGTAACCAAACTGCAAAAATAAAACTTATGGGAAAATAAGAGTGTGGGACTCTTTTGAATAGTTCGTCAAAGATTTGAGACAGGTCTGTTGGGCCAAATGTTAAGATCCTATGACTGGGTGAAGTGAACTCTTCTTTGAAGTGGAGACTGGATGAATCTATTTTGGTTAATGTTTGAGAAAACAAAGTTTCCAGGTTATCGTGAAAGTGACTATATGTTAAAACCCAATGGATGACCTTGCCGATGACTCCTACCAGCTATCTGCATGCTACAAGCATTTCCACTGAGTGTCCTTCTTCAGTTCTCTGTCCAGAAGCAGGTCTGACCCACAGCTCTACAAGCTCCACCATGGATAGGGCAAGGAGGAATGCATCCCAGCCAGAATGGGAACAACCCCATGATGTTGACATCAGTCTAATCCATGTCAGCCAAATGAACAACTAGCCATTTCATGGAGTTCAAGGTGCTATGGCAACATACAGGGCAACACTGTGGCTCAGTGGTTAGAGCTGCTGCCTTACAGTGCCAGGGGCCTGAGTTCAATTCCACCCTTGGGCGACTGTCTGTGTGGACTTTGTACATTCTCCTCGTGTCTGCTTGGGTTTCCTCCAGGTGCTCCGGTTTCTCCCCACAGTCCAAAGATGTTAGGTTAAGTGGATTGGCCATGTTAAATTGCCTGTAGTGTCCAGGGATGTGCAGGCTGGGTAGATTAACCATGCAAAATGCAGGGTTATGGGGATAGGGTAGGGGGCCAGGTCTGGGTGGCTGCTCTTCAGAGAGTTGGTGTGGACTCGATGGCCCGAATGGCCTGCTTCCACACTGTAGGGATTCTATGATTCTATGGCTAGTGATGCGAGAGGCTCTAATTTCTTCCTGTCACATGGCTCATCAGGAATCTCTCTCTGTCTTACCACCTGCCATTGGCATATGAAAGAAGGATTTACAAGTTGATACTCAACCTATTTGGATTTGCAATGAATGCACCTTCCTCGGCTGTCAAGATCTGGAGAGGAACTTGAATCAACATTGACTAAGAGAATTTCAGGCTATCTTGTTCTGACATCCTCGTGACATTAAGTCTCTAATCATCATAGCATCCACATATGTAGAAACATTCAGTTTCAATAACTTCATGACAATAACTAAAAAGTGACTACATAGTCTTGAAAATTACTAAATTTATTTCCTTCCTGTGAAGATATTGAAGCATTTTAATTGGGTGCTCACAGCCTCCTGAGGTTGTTCTGATAGGTTTAGTCTTGACATCATCTGATTCAAGTGGCTATTGAGTGTGAAGGAGCATTTTAGCCTCCTCAATTTTATCTTTCTTCCTACAGGATGGTTTGGCCTAGGACACTAAGCCAAGGGGGCAAACAATCAGTTGATCAGAATTAAAAACAGAAAACACTGGAAATGCTCCGCCATCTGCATGGATCAGAAACTACAGTTACTTTAACTCTGTTTCTCTCTCCACTGCCGTCCAGTATTTTGTTTTTATTTCAGATTTCCATGACTGCAGTATTTTGCTTTCAAATCAGACTTGGTGGTGTTGTATGTAAGGTGGAATGTTGGTCAGGATACTTTGAGAACTTCCCTGTTCTAATTAGAAAAATTACCATGGGGATTTTTACATCCACCTGAAACATACATCACTTTAAAGGGTGATAGGGACAGCTCTGATAATGCAGCACTCCCTCAGTACTGCACAGGAGTAGCATGTCGAGTTCATATCTCTGGGTTGAATCTGACAATCACCCAATATCCCTCTACAGCCTTCATCAACAACAGTTTATCTTTATATTATCTCTTCAATGTAATAAAATGTCACAGAATACATCATTGTGTGTTTACGAGAGGAGATACTAGGACAGGTGTGCAAAGTCTCGGTAAAAGAGATAGTAGGAACTGCAGATGCTGGAAAATCTGAGATAACAAGGTGTAGAGCTGGATGAACACAACAGGCCAAGCAGCATCATAGGAGCAGGAAGGCTGACGTTTCGGGCCTAGACCCTTCATCAGAAAAGGGTCTGATGAAGGGTCTA
>NC_063370.1:15500273-15543093 GCF_021869965.1 Rhincodon typus
CTGTGTTCATCCAGCTCTACACCTAAGTTATTAAGATATTTCTTGACAGAGGAAAGTGAAGTCAGAGAGATGGAGAGGTTTAGGAGGGAATTCCAGACTTCAGGGTCTCAGCAGCTAAAGACACAGCCACCAGTAGTACAGGGAAGAAAATTGGGGATGCGCAAAAAGCCAGAACAGAGTTTAGGAACTGGAGGAAGTTACAGAGATACAGTGGGGATGAGGGCATGGAGTGAATAAAGGAATAAAATCGAGACATTGCAAGACTGAGACCACGCAGGTCAACAAGCAGGGGAATGGAGATTGACATAAGGTAGGATATAAGAAGTGGAATTTTGGACAAACTGAATTTTACAGTGACTGGAAAAAGGGAGACCATTGGAAGTTTCAAGGTAACAAAAGCAGGGGTGAAAAATACCATTGCTTTCCACTGTTGGAAGGGGACTGGGACAAAACAAAACTGTGGACTTTCCGGCAATGAATGTAACACTACCCTGTGTAATTGGCGAGTCCTGTTCTGCGTTGTGGAGGCCCCCAGTGAGGTAACCAGGGAAAGGGAAACCAGAGGGGGTGTTTCTTCAAAAGCAAAACTGAAACAGAATTGTTGATGCAAAGGCTTTTCTCAACAGAATGATTCAACCTTTATTGTTGTGGGAATTTCTGGTAAACAACTGAGAGTGAAACAAGCGATTACGGTGATTTATTGAAGGGGATGGTTTTAAGCATGGGAGGCATATGCAGGCAGTGGGAACGTGGCTGGCTGTTAGCTTGGACTTAAGTGTGAAATAACTCCACAGGCTGGTATCCTGTGACCAAGTTAGCCTTTACTTTCACGTGGAGAGTCCTTGACACTTATCCAGTTCCTTCAGAGCCAGCTGTCAGAGTGAACAGAGCCTCTGACACTCCTGTTTATATCTGTCAGCCAGGCTTCCCTGATTGGACCAGATTAACAGCCCCAATCAGGGAACTCCTATTCTGAGGTTCACCTGGCTGATCTCGTTACAATCGCTACATCCCTACCCCTCTGAGTCTGAGGAATTGCCGGTTCTTTTCTTTGTAGTTCCTCCTGGGGCGCTTTAACATCGGGTGAGGTTTCTCCAACTCTGCCTCTGATACAGGTAGTGTGTAACACACAGTAGCTCGCCTCCTGCACCTGGAGCATCTCAAAAGAAATTTGTTCTTTCCTTCGAGGGCAAAGGTGTCGAGACAGCGACTTCCTCCGTGGCCATCTCAGATTCCGGGGTGTCTTCGATGCTCGACAGAGAGGGAAAACCCACGGGTTCCAGACCAGTCGGTAAGGCTGTCGAGGGGCCAGGCACATTTTCCTCCCACACCATATGCGAGTTTGCAGCTTTAATATGGTCCACAAGCTTGTTCTGTACCATCACACCTTCTTGAATTTTATACATCATTCCACTTGACCTCACGTTGACCATGCCTCTTACCCATGCAGGGCCATTCCTATGGTTCCTGCACCAAACTTCATCCTCTGAAGTAAACTGTCTCTCTCACTTAGTGCAGTCTTGTGTCCGGCATTGCCATTACTAATACCGTTTCATGCCCCCCTACCCCGGTCCAGGAAGATCAGACTTAACCTGGTGCGGAGTCTTCTCCCCATTAGCAACAATACTGGAGCTATCTCTGTGGTTGCATGAGGGGTGGTCCTACAATCAAATAGGAACCGGGACAGTTTGGCATCTAGCTAAGCTGAACGCTGTTTCTTCAAGCTTACCTTCAAAGTTTGGACTGCTCTTTCTGCCAGACCACTGGATGATGGATGGTATGGGGCTGTGCTTAGATGTCGAATACCATTCAACTTCAGGAAATATTCACTTTCTCTTCTGGTTAACAATGGCCCGTTATCTGTGACCAACACTTCTGGGAGTCTGTACTGCAAAAGATGACTGCAGTTTTTCTGTTGTCGTCCCTGTGTTTGACAAATGAACTCTTTGCACATTCAGCCACTTTGAGTGGGCATCCACAATGACTAAGAACGTTGAACCAATGAAAGGACCTGCATAGTCGACGTGTAACCGTGTTCAGGGTTTACCCAGCCATTCCCATGAATGTGGGGGAGCTGCTGGCGATGATCTTTGTCCTTGTTGGCACTGTGGGCACTGCTCCACCAATGCAGCCATGTCTGCATCCAATCCTAGCCACCAAACATAATTTCTTGCCAACATCTTTATTTTGGAAACCCCTGGATGACCCTGGTGGAGTTCCCCCAGTATCTGGCAGTGACCTTGCACGAGACAATCACTTTTTTGTTCCCCGTAATAATATGCCTTCCTCTACTGTGATCTGGTAGTGTATCTGCCAACAGGAGGCGGCTCAAAGCATCTGCAGTTGCTACTTGGCCTCCTGGACAATGTACCAACTTATAATTATACGCTCTTAGTTTTAGAGCCTACCGCTGAATTCGGTCTGAAACTATGGGTGGCTCTGCTTTGTCCTTTTTAAGTAGTCATAGCAGGGGTTTGTGGTTTGTTATTATTACAAACCTACGCCCATAAAGGTATTGGTGGTACTTCCTGACTCCAAATATGACTGCCAAATCTTCCTTCTCTGTCTAGAGCATATTAACACTCTGCATTAGTCAAAGTCCTGGATGCATACGCTGTTGGGCATTCCTCTCCATTGGGCCACCTATGAGCCAATGCTATCCCAATGACGTGTGGGGAGGCATCACATGTCAACACCAGATCTCGCTTGAGATATTGTGTGCTAACACCTTAAAGGATGATAGCTGTTCCTTCACTTCCCTGAAAGCTATGGCTAGGTTATGTGACCGTTTCCAACCTTGATCCTTTTTTTAAGAGTTGATGCAAAGGTGCCAGGATGGAGGCCAGGTTATGTATGAACTTTCTGTAGTAATTCACCAGCCCAAGGAAAGACCTAAGCTCCGGTACAGATGTGGCAGCTGAGGCACCCTTAATGCCCTCACTTTATCTTCCAACCAAGGTAACTTGGCCTTGTCGACTCTGTAGCCCACGTAGGTTACTTGGGATACCTGGAACACACATTTTTCCCTTCTAAGGCTTACATCTGCTTTGGAGAAATGTCTAAGGAGTTGGCCTTAGCTGTAATTAGCCAGGGCTCCCTGATTGGATCAGATTAACGGCCCCAGTCGGGGAACTCATATTCTATGAGGTTGACCTGGCTGACCTCATTACAATCACTACAAAATGCACTGCTTACTGCAGGGTCAGGACCAGGAGCTCATTGGTTGGATTCAACTGAACCAGTATGGGCACTACACTTGGCTTCAGTGCCTTTGGGCTACGGGATGGGGAGAGGAAAACAGCCAGGCCTCCTGCTGTTCAGAGCTGGCCAGTGACTGCTAATGGACAAATGCAGGCATGTGTGGTGTTCATCAGATAAAAAATCTGCAATTCTGTGGCAACCCCAGGATGTCCCAAAGCATTTTACAGCTAGTGAAGTCCTTTTGAAGTGTAGTTATTGTTGTAATATAGGCAGATGGCAACCGATTTGCACACAACCAGATCCCGTGAACAAGATGTTTGGCTTTTTAGTAATGTTGGATGAGGGTTAAATTGTGGACAGGGTGCTGGGGAGAAATGCCCTGCTCTTCTTGGAAATAGTGCCATGGAATATTTCATGACCCCTGCCCAATAGGACAGATAGGAACTTTAACACACCACCCTGTTCCCTGGCCAACATCTGTCTCAGGCTTGCTGCAGTGTTCCAGCAGTCTGGAAGAACAACCCCTCATTTTCCACTTGGGCTTCCTGCAGCCCTCCGGACTCAATATTGAGTTAAATAATTTTAGGGCCTAAATTCTCCCATGTCCTAGCCCCCTAACCCACACACCAGGCCTTGTTATCACATAGTGCGCCATTAATACTATGTATTGTTAGTCACTAACAGTCCCCATTAACAGCTATTCACCCTCCTAGTCAGATTGTTATCAACTCCTTTGTCTGTACAACTGTTCTACTCTCTGTTTGGGTTCTATCCCCACCTATTGTTACCCCCTCTATCCTTACCCCCTCCCCACCCTATCTTCTGCATATAAACTAACATTTTCCTAGCTACCATCAGTTCTGAGGAAGGGTCACCAGACCCAAAACGTTAACTCTGATATTTTTTCTTCACAGATGCTGCCAGACCTGCTGAGCTTTTCCAGCAATTTCTGATTTTGTTCCTGGTTTACAGCATCTGCATGTTCTTTTGGTTTTTAGATAGGAACTAGGATATGAGATCAGACAGCGTGGTTGTTCTTCTGCACTAAACACAAAATGCAATAGATTCCTGGAGTCCACACCTTGATCACTAGCAGGGACTGTCATTTGATACTAAAAATAAACTTGTACAAAGCAGTTAGTACTCAAAAGTCTTAACTGATGTTGTCTGCCCATCAGAATATAAAGAACTGTTCCTGGGCAGAGCTAAGCAGAGTTCTGTGTGTCTTCACCAGTTTGTCAGTAATTGTTCTTAGTGTTAACAGGGCACTGAGATGAGCCCGTTGTCTCACAAGAGACAATCATCTATCCTCAATGTATGTAATTAGTTATTAAGAAAGATGTAATAAACTGTTTAATCAAGATTGAGCATGTCTTTTGCTGAATACTTTGTGTGGGCATCGTTCCCATTTGGTATCAGTAGCTTGACTAATACCTATAAGAAGGATTAGTGATAGTGAATCTACCCGTAATGTTAGCCATGTTGATAATCAACATAAGGAGCCAGTAGTGGTGGGATCTGAAGCTAGAAGGGAACATGTTTCTGACTGTCACCGTCTTCAGCTTCACTCTCTCTGTGGCCACCCTTTATGCAGTTGGAACAAGACCCTGCATTTTTATAGAATAGAACCCCTACAGTGTGGAAACAGGCCCTTCGGCCCAACAAGTCCACACCGACCCTCAGACCGTCCCACCCAGAACCATTCCCCTGTAACCGACCTAATCTACACATCCCTGAGCACTATGGGCAATTTAGCATGGACAATTTACCTAACCTGCACATCTTTGGACTGTAGGATGAAACCGGAGCACCTGGAGGAAACCCACGCAGACACGGGGAGAATGCGCAAACTCCACACAGACAGTCACCTGAGGGTGCAATTGAACCCAGGTTGCTGGCGCTGTGAGGCAGCAGTGCTAACCACTGAGCCACTGTGCCACCCTACTTTCCACCTTCACTTTCAGCAAGCTGGTGATTTATGTTTGAAAGCACAATCACTGTCAGTAGATGGGTATGGACACAGTTGGTAATGTTTGCACAGCAAGGCTCCAGAAACAGCAACGCAACAAATGAAACAAGAGCAGTAAAGGCTGGAAAGCCTGAGCAGCTCGGGCAACATCTGTGGAGTCAAGCAGCTCATTGACCTGAAGCGTCAACTCCATTTCTCTCAGAACATCATCGTAGAGCCATAGAGGTCCATAGCATAGATAAAAGGGCTTTCAGCCCACTGCATCCACACCAATCAAAAGCGACCACCTAAAGATTCTAATCTCATTTTCCAGCACTTGGCCCATAGCCCTCTATGCCTTGACATCACAAGTGCACATGTAAATATTTCTTAAATATTGTGAGGGTTTTTGCCTCTCTTACCCTTGCAGGCAGTGGGTTCCAATTGCCATTACCTTCTGGATGATAAGCTTTTTCCTCACATCGCCTCAAGACACTTGCCCTTTACCTTAATTCTATGCACCCAGTCATTGATCCCTCCATCAAGGGGAAAAGTTTCTTTCTGTGTACCTTTTCTGTGCTCCTCATAATTTTATACATCTCAGTCACGTCCCTCTCAAATCCCCTGCTCTAGGGGAAACAGCGGCCGTCTGTCCATTCTCTCTTTATAACATCAATCTGATGAAATTGCTTCCCCAGAAACTAGAGAACGCTGATTTAGACAGATTTTTGATGATGAGGGAATCAGAAGTTATAGGATTAGGTGGGTGGGGAAGAGGAGGACATTTGCAAAGCGTAGCTGAGACAACAATTAGATCAGCCATGATCTTATTGGATGCCAGAGCAGGCTCAAGGGCTGAATGGCCTACTTCTGCTCTGTTTCTATGTCCTAGATGAGTGCTTCCCAAATATTATTCCTCTGAGGCGCAATTTCAACATTTGAAAACTGTTGTGAACCTTTGGTGTGGGGTGGAGAAGAGGAGAAGACTAATTAGCACAGGGAGAACAATCTCAAACCTTCAACTCACAATCCCACTTGAGGAACCTTATCCTAGATGCCGCTTGTCCTGCCTGAGTTTCTCCAACTTTTTTCTTATTTCAAGCTCCAAGCACCTGGAGTATTTTGCTCCTGAATGATGAATAATCAACTTTGATGATGCTGTTTCATGGTGGAGAGGGTGGTTTTAGTCAGTGGCCATGCCTTTTGGAGGGGGAATCGTATACTCGTTCTAAAGTACAGCAGATGAGTGGGATAACAAGGTGTAGAGCTGGATGAACAGAGGAGGCCAAGCAGCAACAGAGGAGCAGGAAAGCTGATGTTTCGGGTTTGGACCCTTCTTCAGAAAAAAGTTGTGTGGGAGGCATAGTGTGAGGTGGAGAACCTCTGTTTAACATTTTATGCGAAACACAGCACCTCCAACACTGCAGCACTCCCTTGGAGATGGGAACGGAACCTACCACCTTCAGAATCTGGGGGAGCTACCCAACTGAGTTACCTCACAAAGGCAGTTAGGAGCAAGTAGCTGGGGAGATAGTCTCAAAGGAGTTAAACCAGATGGAGAGAAACAGGTGTTACTATTAGCATTTGTATCTGTTCACTGTGCCAGCAACAGTTAGAAGATTGAATGACTTGTGCAAATAAACTGTTTTTCTTTGCTGCGAAAATGTTTATGATGGGATGGAATTGCTGCTGGCTGCAGCAAGGGCCAGGAGCAGGTATTACCAGTTTTCTGCATAATTTAATATTCATTTGGCAATCTTCAGGCCCCAGACACTCAGCAACACTGTGATATTGGGATGTTTAATGTCTGTAATCGTATCGAGATAATCTCTGAGCTGCTGTCTCTAGTTTTCCAGAATGGCAGTGATTAAAAACAGTATTTAGTAAACAAATCCTGTCATTTTGTTAATTGAAGAATACAAAGAAAATGGAGATTTTTGTTAATAAAGAGAAAATTGCCTCCAGCAGTGGAGCATTCAATTATTAAGTTGCCAGGAGGGATAGAATGAAACAGGCAAGTTGCCATCTAAGGGGAGGGATGGAAGAGAATAGACGTTAAAGTTTTACACAATCCAGAAACAATGTTCTGGAGTTGTGTGAAAGTCCCAGGGATTTTCAGGTATCTTAGACCTGAATCTCTTCATTGCACCAATACTGAGGTATGCCACTCTGCACCTTTTTTATGAAACATCATTCTTGCATTGCCTGTCCCCAGGCATTTTGCGGAGTAGGTATCAGTTAAAATCTGATGCTGACTTACGTAAGAGAATATTAGGTGATCAGAACCATGTATTAGGTTGTATTGCTGTGGTAACATTTGAAGCTCAAGAACCAATTTGACACAACAAAGTCCCTAGAAAAGCAATGTTATTGACATGATGGCGGATTAGACTACTGAAATGCGATAGACATTTTCAACTTTTAATTCCAAAATGTGTTTCTTTGAAGAAGAGAAATACTAATGAACAAAAATAAAAGACTGTAGATGTAAATTCACTGCTGACTGGCAAGGTCCTGTGTGGGACCCATGGAATGGTGCCTCGGTAGGGTGTCAGGAACACTTCAAACAAAGCGAGAGAGAGATGTTGCAGGAAGAAATAATGAGGGGCTCACTATTTCTCCCTTCTCAGCATAAAGCTACCTCTTGAAGACTGCTTTTGTGTTTGGCTCTTTCAGGAATATACAAAAAAATACAGTTAAATAATGACTGTACCTCTGGTCTGTGTGAGTTCGTGGAAGAAGGTGTGCTAGTGAGCTGAAGCACTCATGTGTACTAGCCTGTGTTTGAGTGCCAGTGTCACAATCAAAGAACCACTCATTGTTCATCCCTGTGTTGCAGGTAGAGGATCCCTTTCCCTGAGCCAGCAGGCCAGTCAGAAGGAAAAGGAGCAAGAAGGACTCTCAAGCTCTGAATGCTCCCAGTAATGGGCCGTCAAGAGGAAACTGAACACATTGATTTCAACTATCTGCGAAAGTCAAGAACCTGAAGAATCAACTATTTATTAATAAAAGTTTCACTATCCGCTCTTCTCAAATGACGCATAGAGACTGATCTGTAAGTCTTTTAATTTTGATCTTCTTTTGTACTCACTTCTTGCTCCTAAACCGTGCGAATGTGTATTGTGTTACTTTCCTTTGTTAACTTAACAATGCCTGGTTAAATTGGCCTCTTCCAAAACATAAATTTGTTTGTTCTGAGAGAAAAACACCCTCAAAAGAGGGATGTTGGTTTTTAAGATGGTGACGGAGTTGGACACTTCAGCTGGAGCTTGTCCGCTCCACCCATTTCTTTCTCTTTTCTTCTCCCTTTGTGTTCCTTTTCTTTTTGTCTTCTCAGTAATGTCCTGAACTCCAGGCCTCAGCACGGACCCGAATGGCGGCCTCATGGCCTGACGTAGGAGTCTTTCAGCCTGGCCCATGGCAGTCTCACAGCCCGGTCTCTTGGTGGCCCATGGTGGTCTTTTCTCCCGAAGTAGGGGTCTTTCAGCAGCCCATGACAGTGTCTTGGTGGCCCATGGTGGTCTTTTGGCCCAGTGTGGCAGTGTCTTGGTGGATCATGGCAGCCTCTCGGCCTGGCGTCCAAGGTGGCCTGCGGTGAGAGCAGGGCCCAGTGCGTGCCTAGCGTTTGGAGGCTGCGAGCGGGTCCTATGATTGGAGGCCATGAGCGGGTCATGCCTGGGCATGTTGCAGAGGCAGCAGGAGGAGATCAGAGGCAGCAGCTTCAGTGGTAGCAGCAGTGGTGATGGCATTGCGACCCAACACGGGTAGATTGAGCAGTGAGGGAGTTCCCCTGTATCAGTGGCGGTATTGAGAACACGCAGCTGAGGTTTCCTGGGGAGTGAGATAAGCAGAGGAGATTAGGCTGCAGCACGGGTAAGCACTTGAAAGACTGTACGTTATTCCTTTATTTTACTAGTCTATATTAAGAAGAACCTAATGTTAACTATTACCGTACTTCTTTATTTTTCTACTTATTCTATGAAGGTCTGTAATGGTTAATTTTTTAAACTTTGTTTCTCTTTTTACTACTTTGTACGTAGGTTTTGTAACTAAGTACCTTTGTACCTAAGATGGTTTATTCATTTGTGGGATGTGGGCGTCACTGGCTGGCCAGCATTTCTTGCCTATCCCTAGTTGCCCTTGAGAAGGTGGTGGTGAGCTGCCTTTTTGAACCGCTGCAGTCCTCCTGCTGTGGGTTGACCCACAATGCCCTTAGGGAGGGAATTCCAGGATTTGTGGCGACATTATACACTTTTCACTGTATTCCTGCACTTCTGTATTTGAGTACCTGTGACGATAAAAATCTAGATCTAAATCTAATTAATCTTGTTGTGACCAATTGAAAGGGAATCAATTTATGATTTGGGCTGTCTATTTTAAGCCATAATAATTGGAGGAACCTCACCTGGATTCTCGTCGTAACAGGAACTACTACCAGATCGTATTAATTGACAGGACCCAAGGAGAATAGTGACATTGACCAGGACCCAAGGAGAATACTTGTGCTTCTTGACTGTCAAAGGATGATGGTTAGATTATCTCTCATTGGAGATAGCCATTGCCTGGCATTTGTGTGGCAGGAATGTTACTTGCCACTTATCAGCCCAGACCTGGTTATTGTCCAGGTCTTGCTGCATTTGGACATGGACTGCTTTATTATCTATCTGACGAAGTGCAAATGGTGCTGAACATTGTGCAATCATCAGTAAACATCACTACTTCCGATTATATGATGGACAGAAGGTAATGGCTGCTCTGTGTTATTTGTCCTTTTATCCACCTTGGTTTTGTAATCCATAATATTGCGATCTAACATAAACCTGTCAATCATGTTTGATATTTTCAGTTGACCCCTTTTTTAAATTTTATATTTTAAGGGATAGAATCTAGGCCAGAAACATCAGCTTTCCTGCTCCTCTGATGCTGCTTGGCCTGCTGTGTTCATCCAGCTCTACACCTTGTTATCTCAGATTCTCCAGCATCTGCAGTTCCTACTATTTCTGAAACAATTTTAACCACAGGACATTGATTGGTGACATTTGGCAGAATAACTAGACTGGAAGAGATGAGGGAATGTTTCTTTAAAATAGCAAGTTATGATAATTTGGATTGTGCTGCCTGAATGGGCAGAGAAAGCTGATTCACACCTTTCAAAAGAGAACTGTGTAAAAGTTGAAAGGGAAAGATTTGGAGGACGAATGGGAACAAAAGGAGAGAATGGAACTATTCGGACTACTCTTCGAATGAGCAAGCAGAGGTAGATTGGGCAGAATGGCCTCTTTCTGTGTTGTGCGATTGGATGGTTTGACACATTCCCATGTGGGGTGAACTAGCTGTTATGTCTCAGCAACTTAAACGAGCTGCTGACAACCTTTTCTTCTTACTTTTTCAGCAATATTTATGGGGGTGGGAATGGGGGCGGGGCGTGATGGTTGTAAGTCTACACTGACCCATGGTGAGGTAAACGAACGTGGGAGAATATGTTCAACTGATGACAACAACGCTTCAGCAGAGCTTTGTTGGTGTGAGTGCCAATAGTGGGATGAAGCATTGTGGGCTTTGTTCCCGATCCAATCATATACAGCCAAGAAGTCACAGGTAGCCTCCAGTGCTTTACCCCCACACCATCCTCCCCAAGGATTAGGGCCCATTAATTGGCCACTTTGAGCTGTTGAAATGTACACGAGTAAATCGCTGCTGGTGACAGTCTTCCATAAACAGCAGTGGAGTCTTGAACCTGCTGCGAACAGGCCAGATGATTGAGTAAACAAACACCCTAAGGTCATGAGCCACTGTGTCAATATTCACTGGTGCAGGTCAAAGGGTGACTGCATTCCCAGTCCATCAGAGCCTTGTGAGCCCTCACTGATACTGCTACAGCAGGGATTCATTCAAATAAACAAAAGCACACAAGTGTGAGCATTTGATTTGATTCATAATTTTAGATTTCCAGCCTCTTTAGACAATACTTTTAAATACCAATTAAACGCTGTTTCTGACACTGTTTTATTGCATTGGTTCCTGTGGTTCCTCCCATCTCCCAATAACACATTGGTCTCCAATCTCTGTGCATTGAACTCAATTGGTTCTTTAACCCAGCAATTATTTAACCTTCATCTCAACCCTCTCTCAGATTCTAACCAGCAGATCCCTTTTTTTTATCTTCTCATGGGATGTGGGCGTCACTGACAAGGCCAGCATTTATTGCCCATCTGTAATAGCTGTCCTGGAGATAGTGGTAATGAATAGCCTAACTCAAACTGTTGCAGTCAGTCTGATGTAGTTACACATGCAGTGCTGTTTGTCAGCCCAGATCAAGGGGGCATAACCTTATAATAAAATTCAGGCTATTTAGGAATGGCTTTGGAAAGTGCTTCTTCACACAAAGTGATGTGAAAATCTGGAACATT
This sequence comes from Rhincodon typus, assembly GCF_021869965.1. Classification (NCBI taxonomy): domain Eukaryota; kingdom Metazoa; phylum Chordata; class Chondrichthyes; order Orectolobiformes; family Rhincodontidae; genus Rhincodon; species Rhincodon typus. The sequence continues at coordinate 15,511,833 of NC_063370.1, forward strand.
GTCTTCCAAAAACTATTTTATTGCTTTTTGAAGTTTCTGAAATGTTTTTGCTACATCTGAGTCACTTTTGGAGCCATTTCAGAGGACAATTAAAATATTGTGGTCACACATAGGCTAGACCAGGTAAAAATGGCAGATTTCCTTCTCTAAAAGGGCATTAGCAAACCGAGTAAGTTTGTACAACAATCAACGATAGCTTCATTATCACCATTAATGAGACTGGCTTTCAAGTCTAGATTTAATAATGAATTGGATTTATTAATCAGAAGTAAATTCCACCAGCTGCCATGGTGGGATCAGAACCTGTGTCTGTGGGAGAATGACTAGTCTGGTGACATTGCCTTTATGACACCATTTCTCCAGTAATAGGCTACTTATTCTGAGTCAAACCTTTGGAACAGCATGGTGGCTCAGTGATTAACACTGCTGCCTCACAGTGCCAGGGACTTGGGGTCAATTCCAGCCTTGGGTGACTGTCTGTGTGGAGTTTGCACATTCTCCCTGTGTCTGTGTGGGCTTCCTCCAGGTGCTCTGGTTTTCTCCCACAGTCCAAAGATGTGCAGGGTAGGTGGATTGGCTATGCTAAATTGCCCATAGTGCCCAGGGATGTTTAGGTTAGGTTGGTTAGACAAGGGAAATCAGGGGTGGGATGATGGGTCTGGGTGGGATACTCTTCGGATGGGTGGTGTGGACTTGTTGGGCCGAATGGCCTGTTTCCACACTGTAGGGATTCTATGATTCTCTCAAGAGCTGAAAAATAAAAGAACATAAGAATTTGGGACAGGAGTAGACCATTCAGTCCCTGGAGTCTGCTGTGACATTTTATAAAATCATGACTGATCTGATTTATGGCTTTAACCTCACATTCCTGCCTTCACCCTCCTTTGCAAGGGACAAAATATGCTGTGGTTGGTTCGCTTACCGAGCTGGTTCGTTAGTTTGCAAATGTTTCATTACCCTGCTGGGTAACATCATCAGTGCAGCCTCTGATGAAGCGTTGTTGTGTTTTCCCGCCCGGCATTTAAACTCTGGGGTCCGTTGGAATTGGTTACCTCATTTCCGTTTTTTCTTCACAGTGGTGTATATATAGGGTGTAATTCTATATGTTTATTGATGGCCTTCTTGGTGGATAACAAAGCCTGTACAAATTCCCGCTCTTGTCTCTGTTTGGCCTGTCCTAGGATCCTGATGTTGTTCCAATTGAACTGGTGGTTCTCCTGATCTCTGTGAATGGAGACTAGTGAGTATTGATCATGTCTTTTTGTTGATAGTTGGTGTTCATGTATTCTTGTGGCCAGTTTCCTTCCTATCTATCCAGTGTAATGTTTGTCACAGTCTTTGCAGGGGATCTTGTATATCACATTGGTTCTGTCCATAGTGGGTAAGGGGTCTTTGGTTCTAGAGGCGGGAAAACACAACAGCACTTCATCAGAGGCTTCACTGATGATGTTACCGAGCATGGTAGTGAAACATCTGGGAGCTAACGAACCAGCTGGGTGAGCCAACCACAGCATTCACAACCCGTGCTACAAATCTACTGAAGAACCTTATGGACAAAATATTTTGGTGGGCTACTGGAGAGTATTTTTTATTTCAAAGGGCTATTTTTCATTTTCACTAACTCCTTCACTTGGTGATGCAGTCACATAATAACATATCTCTGTATTTGTGTTGATATATGGGGTATTTGGACTCAAACAGAAGAACCACTGGAAGAATTAATTGATATACTCAATCATCATCAATGATTCAGTAATGTTAAAGCCACAACATACAAGGAAATCATTAATTTCCTTAACGTGATTACATTTCAATTGATACAAAATTTAGCAACAAAATATTTTTTTTCAAAGTAATTAACAAAACATCTACATACGTGAAGCTACCCTAAACGCATCTTCCAGTTTAGTGAAGTCACAGCAAAGGCACTTTCAACACATTCACAAACCTGGAATATTTTAAACAGGCAGTTACCACCCTTCTTACTGCATCTTAGATATAAATCACATACTTAACATTTAACAATTGACAGTGTTCATTACAATGGCGTCCACTGCATTTTTTCTGCATGGTAGCTCCTGAATGTATGCTGCCTTAAGCTAGGAACTCCACATTAATTTACAAGTCAGTCATTGCTTCAGTGATTTCCTTGCTCCTTGTCACCTGAGATTATCTTTGTGAAAGGTTTGAAAATGTTTTCCCTTTGCAGCCTTTCTCTTCTGCACCATGTAGCCTCCTTTCTCTCTCCCTCTCCCCACCCCCTGTAGCCTCCATCCTCTTCTAGTTAGAGCCTCATTGAATCTCCTACCAATTGCTGCTTCCCTATCTTTCCACCCCTGCAGCTTTCCTGCCTTCCCACACCAACTACAGCCTCCCTGTCTCCTTCTCCCTGCAGTCTCCCTGTCCACCCCCATTCACTTGCTGGCTCCCTGTCTCACCATTGACACTCACAGCCTTCCTGTCATCTGCCCCATCTGCTTGCAGCCTGTCATTTCCCCTCAACATACCCTTTATGCCTCTGGACCCAGTGTACATCCACCTTGGCAAAAAATAAATGGTTTCTGCCCTTGCCCCCCCCGTCCTGGACTAGGGAAAATGGTGATTTTTGATTCTTAGTCATGCTCCCGGACTTCAGCCCCTGGCTCTTAGTCTCTGCCCTTTCCTGGCCTCAGTTCTCAGCCCCCTGCCCAAGTAAACTCCCTTATGGTCAGCACTCACTTGCCTGACTACTCATCCATCACAAGTTGCTTATCTTCCACATTTGCTACTGATAGGTTTATTAATTTCCCTATTGGCATGAAGCTTGGGAGAGAACCAGCCTGTGATTGGAGGAACAGCACCTCACCTCCTTCCATTCTGTTTATGAGGGCAATTAATTATGTTCTTGGGAAATTCCTCAGTGTAAATGTATACACCATCCCTTTGTCTGCCTCGTCGATCAACATTCCACCTAACTTAGCCTTGAGGTATTTTTAATCAACCTGTTCAGAGATGTAATTATACACCTACTGGAGCAGGTGGGACTTCAACTCAGGCCTCCTAAATCAGAGGTATGGATACTCCCACTGCACCGTAAGAGCACATCTAACTCAGTCTTGAATATATTCAGTGATCTTGCCTCCACTCATCCAATCTGTTGGGGATCTGCTGGTAGAGGATTTAATCCCCGACTTCACCTACCAGCTGCCCCATCCCAATCCCTTTCCATTGACTGCAAACCTGACCATCATTGGCATGCCCTTTAACCCCATAGTTGGCAGGTAACTGATTGGATGATGCTTGATTTTCAAGCAACTCCGTTCCTGCCTCTAGTATCTTTATGACTTATAGACAAAGTTGTTAAATTAAAAGAATACACATGCATTGGTGTTGGTACCTTTATGATATTTCTAATTGTGTTGTCTGCAGTTGCTTCTTTTAATGTTAATCTTTCATCGTTGGCCTTTCTGAGGCATTGGCATTAATAGATTTGGTGTGATTTCTGAAACCTGGCACTGGTCTGGGACCTGGACCAATAGGGGATTTAGGGAAGGTGCTGATGTATGTTCATTAGTCTAATAATCTAGAGACCCAGATAATGCTCTGGAAACAGGGTTTCAATTCCCACTGCAGCAGATGATGGAATTTGCATTTTAAAACAGTTGGAATTAAAAGTCTACACCATCTGCTTCACTAATGCTCATTAGGAAGGGAAATCTGCTGTCATTACTTGGTCTGACTTACACATGACTCCCGATCTACTGCAATGTGGTTGTCACTTAACTGTCCTCTGAAATAATCGAGGAAAACATTCACTTGTATCAAATTGCTTAATATGTTTCAATAAAGGAATGAAACCAAACCTGGCATCAGGAATGATAATGGCAGGCTACAATTTGTCGATGTTGACTCCCTCCCTAACAGCACTGTGGGCACAAGTGCACCAAGTGGACTTCAGTGGTTTGAGAAGGCAGCTCTCCACCACCTTCTCAAGAGCAACTAGGAATGGGACCAGGGGGCAGAGGTCCTGCCCAGAGAGAGAGCTCATGGCTAAGCGGTGACTAACATCTCATGTGCTCAGCAATGTCTCAGAGGAAACTGTAGCTCCTATTGGAAGACCAATGCAATGATTGCAATGAGGTCAGCCAGGTGGACCTCATGGAATATGAATTTCCTAATTGGGGCTGTCAATCTGGTCCAGTCAGGGAGCCCTGGCTGCGAGATAAGAACAGAGGTCTCAGACATCCTGTTCACTCTGAGGGCTGGTTCTGAGAGAGTTGGATCAGTGTCAAGGACTCTCCATGTGTAAATAAAGGGTGACATAGTGACAGGATACCGGTCTCTGTGGAGTGCCAGGATCAAGGAGCACAGCTAAGTAATATCGGGAGACATTTTGCAGGGTGAGGCTGGTTCAGACAGGGCAGCAGCAAGGGCAGTGGTTGGGTTTCAGCAGCACCCCCCCCACTTCCCAAAAGGGCACTGAGTGCCATTGATGCATGGATTCCCCCACCCCACATCCTCACATCCCCAGGACCTGAGAAGCTGGTCACACACTTGATGCCGCGTGGTGACAGGCTGACTTGCTGCCGAGTTACTCCCATTGGTGGTGGGTGGGCCGATGCCCTTTCTGGTGCTCATTAATTAGATGCCTCTGGCCCTCAATTGGTGGTGACACCTGATAGTCAACCATGGACATTTCCACCCGGAACCTAATTCCAGTGGGTGCAGGAAGGGGTTTGGAAATGATGTCAATTCACTTGATTAACTACACTCCTGCCTTCAATCTTAACACCAGGAAGAATTTACAATCCAGACAGATTGCAGCGGGCTAGGAAGGTTGCTCACCCCCACCTTCTTGAGAGCAAATAAAGTCGTTCTTGCCCACAACACCCACGTCCCCTGACTGAATTAGAAATCTCGTCTTCGTTCCTAAACAGGAAGACCTGCATCTTTGAATCATCACTGGCCTCAGAATCTTTTTTCTGTTTTGTGTAATCATTCCAATTGTGGATGTTAAACCATTAAAGTTTTCCAGAATTGCTCAATCTAATCGTCTCCTCACTCCTCAAGTTGTATTAAGTTCAAAGGGAGTGGATTCCCTGTTCTTGATCTGGAATGAGAGGATCCCTTATAAACGCTGACTAGATCCAGATTGTAGTGCCTGTATTCCTCATTCTGTGTACAGTTTCAACTAGAGCATCGAACTGGGGTTATAGCTACAGTGCAGCTCTGTAATTCATTTATCTTTATTTGAACAATTATGGACACTGAGGATGGATAATAATTATATTCACAGTGGTTGTTATTTGATTTTCTCCCCACTTCAATAGTTCATATATATTTATTAGGACTCCCACGACTCTATCTGAATTCCTGGGTTGTGTTAATGTGACATAAAGCAAAGCTTGCTCTCCCTGTGTGGAGTTGCTGCAGAAACATAGCACCCACCACCTTCAGCCTCCTTGCCTTCCCTAGATAGATACCTACATTGAAAAAAAATTGCATTTATATAGCAACTTCAGTGAATTAAAACATCCCAAAGCATTTCAGGGTGTTGTTACAGACAATTTATTATTCACAATCCTGGTGACATATTTGACCCCATAATAAGTCTCTGACCACATGTCGGCACCATCACTATGTAACAACAAGTGCTGTTCAATCATGGAATCCCAGTCCAGTGGGCTCCCTAACACCACTCCTGGTGGTGGCAGTCATGAATTACTGGTTAGCATTCTTTCCCCTAGGTTCAAGCCTTACTACTGAGAATTGATCCTGCAGATTGAGCTGGTAATCCAAAGCAGTGCCGATGGAAAGTTGCACTGTCCAAAGATTGTACAGGGTAGAAATAAAAGGTGGAGAAGTTATAAACAACAACAGAAGTTGCTGGAAAAGCTCAGCAGGTCTGGGCAGCATCTGTGGAGAGAATTCAGAATTAAACGGTTCGGGTCCAGTGACCCTTCCTCAGATTCACCTGACCCAAAACATTAACTCTGATTTCTCTCCACAGATATTGCCGGACCTGCTGAGATTTTCCAGCAATTTATATTTTTGTTTTCAATTTCCAGCATCTGCAGATCTTTTGGGTTTTATTTAGCAGAGAAGTTATGCTGAAGCTGTATCGAGTCCTGATTAAACCACATTTAGACAACTGTGTGTACTTCTATTGACTACAGTATAAAAGTAATATGGAATCATGGGAGAGGGTGCAGAGATTTACAAGGAGGATACTAGATGTGTGTGCATTTACACATAAAGAAAGGATTGAGAGGTTCGGTCTCTTCTCTTAAAAAGTGGAGGCTAAGGGATGATCCAATCGAGGATTTTATAATGAAGAAAGATTTTGATAAAGTGGACACAGAGAGGACATTTCCAGTTGTGGGGAATGACATGCAGTCACAGTCATAGAGTCATTCGGCATGAAAACAGACCCTTTAGTCCAACCAGTCCATGCCGACCATGTTCCCAAAATAAATTAATCCCACCTGCCTGCATGTGACCCATATCCCTCCAAACCTTTCCTATGCATGAACTTACATATTAGAGATTATCAGTGCAAGATGGTCACCAAGAATCTGATAGAGAATTCAGGAAGATAACAATAGAAATGTGGATCTCACTACCACAGGGAGTGGTTGAAGTGAATATTATACAATAATTTAAGGGTAAACTAGTCAAGCACAGCAGGGGAGAAGGAAATAGAGGATTACAATGATGAGGAAAGCTGGAAGCATAAACACCAGCATGGACTGATTGGGCTGAATGGCCTGTTTCAGTGTCTCACGTCCTTTGTAATTCTGTGTGCCAACTTTTGGATAAAACAATGAACTGATGCCAAACGTGTCCTCTCAGAGGAGACCTCGGAAATTCCATGATGTTAGTTCAAAGTTTAAGCAAGAGAGTTCTCTCCAGTGCCATGGCCAATATTATCCCTCTATCAATCAATAGATTTTGTGGAATGATCACATTTCTGTTTGTGGGAGCTTCCTGTGCACAAATTGGCTGGTGTGTTTCCTACTTCAAAAGAGATTCATTGATGAAGTTTTTGGGGCATCCTATGAATGTGGAAGACCTTAGTAAGGCAAGTTGTTTTATTGTGTAAAATCTGCTTTAAAGTTTCATAGGACAAACTATTGTGTGGTTTCAACAGTCAAGCATTCCTGGGGCATTTGCTTAGGAACTAGCCACCAATGTAAACAGCTAGTGGCTTCATTGAGGGGCTGTAGTTAATGGAATCTCTTATTCTGCAACTAGCCCCATTTTAGTTATTGAAAATTCTCCGGGTCACGAACAATAGATACTTTAACCACAGGTTATACAATCACTTATTTTTCAAAAATTGTGACAAATCATTGGATGTAAGAGTTTCGCTCCCTTTGCAACCCAAGCCGAGCAGGAACTCACCATTAATCAAAACCAGCAGGGTTAGATAAGTGAAAACAACAAACACTATAGGAACTAGTTACCTTCTGATTTAGGATTTTCAGACACTGAGTGAATAAGGTTTCCACATTTGGATAGATAGCACTCTCCTCAGCTGCTTTGATTCCCAGCTGACAGGGAAGAGATAAGGGCCCATAACAATGGCAACATCTTGGAGGAGAGTAATGGTGTTCAGTCTGGGGCTGGATTGTTTATATATCTTTCAGCACCAAAGCTCCTTATGCCACTGACCAGTGCTCATTCACCATTGCGCTCCATTTAGTACATGCTAATATTGACTGACTTAATTACTTAATCACCCTGTGAGTTAGGCATATATGGCCTACAGGCCTCAATTGACCTACTGTAGTAATAGAAACACTTGACCTCATTTACTGAGCTGCAATCTGCAGTCCAGTGGCAGTGAATAAATGACTGAGCCTTGTTAAAAGTTGAATTTATTTAATGTTAATAATTTAAGAAAATTACTTTCTTTTGAGGCTGTGCCCTCTTCAATGTACACAGTCCCCCTTCTGCAGAAGGGGCTATTGTTTTTCCATGATGTGTGGATATAGCTTTCTGATTCAATAGAATTACAGCCTTTTAGTGCTAATTGCTTTCCAGGCTGTATTGCCAATTGTAATAAATTATTTGTGAGATTGTGAGCCCTGAACAATGGGGCAAAATCAGGACAGGTTTAAGATAGCGTACCATTATTTGTGGTAAGTGTTCCAGCAACGTGCGGCCTGCTGAATGGATACTGACTATGAATTGCCATTTGCTTCATGATGTGTCTAACAGAAGCTCGCCTCAACATAGGAACATAAGACTAAGAAACAGGAGCAGGCAACTCAGCCTTTTGAGCTTGCTAAGATTGTGGCTGATCTTGTTCTCACCTGATCCCCACCTTCTCATCTGCTGCTCCATAACATCTGATTCCCTTGTCAATCAAAAATCTAACCTGTTGTTGAATAAACTCAATGACCCAGTATCAATTGCCATCTGGGGAAAGGAATTCCTAATCAGACCAGTCACCTTCTGAGAGAAAAAAAAAATTATCCTCATCTCTGTTTTACATGGGAGACCCCTTGTTCTTACTGTGACCCCTTGTTCTAGTCTCTTCTTCAAGGGGAAGCATCCTCTCAACATCCTGCGGAGTGCCCTTGAGATCACCTATCATCCTTCTAAACTCCAATGGGTAAAAGAGCAATCAATCTTCATAAGACAACCCCTTCATCCTAGGAACGAGTTGAATGAATGAACCAAACTGCCTTTCATGAAATTATTGCTCTGTGCTTCAATTACTTATTAAACTTGTCTCAAAATGTTATGGCTGGTACTTAACTGCAAGAGTACCTTTCCAAATACGAGATTAATATGCTTCCAATGCCATTCAATCCTTACTATTTCAACAGTGAGAAATTTTACCTGTGAAGAACTTCACCATAGGGATTAGGTTGTTGTTAAGAGATCTTCATCATTTTGATTTTCTTTTTATTCGTCCTTGTGGATGAAGGCCAGCACATATTACCAATGGGGCACTTAAGGGTCAACCACATAGCTGTGAGTCTAGAATCATATGTAGGGCATAATAGGTAAGATTGGCAGGTTTCCTTCTCTAAAGATGGGATTTTTCCTGAAAATTGACAATGGTCATCATTTAACTCTTAATTCCAAATTTTTATTGGATTCATGTTCTATCATCTGCCACAGCAGGATTTAAACCCAGGCCCACAGAATATTACCTGGGACTCTGGGCCATTGCCTCCCCTTTTATATATGCATTAAATATTAATTATTATATTTAATTAAACATATGCATTTTCCATACACATTAATTCTTACTTTTCCTTTCTTTCTCTCTTCTCTGCCTCTACTGATCAAATCTCCCTTTACTTCTTCCTATTTCAATTTTGAATTTTTCACTTGCATTCGCCCTGTTTCCTTCTCCATTATTTCTTTGTCTCTTTCTTTGGGTTATGTCCACAGACTGATTATCTGCCAGCATGGGCAGTGTTCCCTCTAATTTTCCTTCTAGCTGTACACGCCTCTCAGGTCGGATTGTCATGCACGTAATCTTGGAGCAGCTATGCTCATAGCACAGCTTAAAGGGAACATTAGTCATGGGGTTAAAATCCACCACAGTAGCTAATGGAATTTAAATTCAAGTAACTAAATCCAGAATGTAAAGCTTGCTTTAATTATTGTGACCGTTGAAACTACATTGATTGTTGTAGAAACCCATCTGGTTCATTAATGTCCTTTAGGGAAGGAAATTGCCATCCTTACGTGGCCTGACCTACATTCAGTTATGCTGGGCACTACAGTGAGTCCGCATCTCTAATTCTATGAGCAGTTTTTGTCTCCTTATGTCAAGAAGGACGTAAATGCATTGGAGGCAGTTCTGAGGAGATTCACTAGATTGATACCTGGAAAGTGAGGGTTGTCTCATGAGGATAGGTTGGACAGGCTGAGTTTGTTCTCTCTGGAGTTTAGAAGACTGAGATGTAACTTGATTGAAGTGTACAAGATCCTGAATGGTCTTGACAAGGTGGATGTGGAAAGGATATTTCCTCTTGTGGATGAGTCTAGAACTGTTTTAAAGTTAGGGATCACCATTTTAGGGAATAGGTAATGCACAGAGCTGAGGAGAGGTTCCCTTTCTCTCAGAGGGTTGAGTGGCTTTGGAACCCTGCCTCAGAAGGTGTTAGAGGCTGTGTAATTGAGTATTTCTTAGGGCAGACGGATTAGGAGATTATGAGTGTAGGTGGGAATGTAGACTTTGAAACACAAACTGATCAGCCATGGTCTAATTAAATGGCAAAGCAGGGGCTGAATGGTCTACTTCTGCTCCATTTCATATGTTCATATGTGCATGTAACTCCAGACCCATAACAATGTGATTTGCTCTTAACTGCCCTCTGAAACGGCCTAGCAAGCCACTCAGTTCAAGGATTAATTAAGGATGAGCAACAGAAGCTGGCCTTTGCAGTGATGCTCACTTCCCATGAAAGTGATGAATTTAAAGGGCTATGGACAATGTGACTAGCTAGATAGCTCTTTCAGGAGCTGGTACAGCCAGGATGAGTTGGATGGCCTCCTTCTGTACAATAAAATTCTATGATTCCATAATAAAAATGCAGCAGTTAATTTGCACACAGCAAGATCTTACAACCAGCAATGCGATAATGACCAATCTATTTTTTGTGATGATTGAGGGAAAAATATTTACCAGGACACAGGGACAACCTTCTTACTCTTCCACCAAAATAACATTATGGGAGCTTCCAAAGTAGGAGCTGCAGTCCTCTAGGTCAGTGGAGCATATTCCATTGCTCTCCTGATTTGTGGCTAGGCTTTGGGGAGTCAGGAGGTAAGTTATTTGATGCAGAATTCCCAGCCTCTGACCAGTTCTGTCACCACAGTATTTATATGGTCTAGTTCAATATTTCGTTAGTAATAACCCCCAGAATGTTCATCATGGGAGGTTCAGAAATGGTAATGCCATTGAATAGGAATGGGAAGGGTTAGTTTTTTTTAGTTGATGATGGCACTTGTATGGCACAAATGTAACTAGACATTTATCTGCCCATGCCTGAATATTGTCAAGTTATGGACTGCTTCATTCTCTGAATGTTGTGAGCTGGGAAGATCCTCTTACGTTTATCACTAAATCTTCTTTTTCTGCCTGAAATAACTGAAGCTGATGAGACTAAATTGATGTTAGTGGAAATTAGCACGTGTTAGCACTGCTTGGCTATATGAGTGACAGCCCAGAGATAGTAAGAACTGCCGATGCTGGAGTCTGAGATAACAAGGTGTGGAGCTAGAGGAACACAGCAGGCCAGGCAGCATCAGAGGAGCAGGAAAGCTTTTCTGAAGAAGGGTCCCGACCTGAAACATCAGCTTTCCTGCTCCTCTGATGCTGCTTGGCCTGCTGTGTTCCTCCAGCTCCACACCTTGTTATATGAGTGACAGTCCGTTTTAAATGTGGTTTTTTTCAAGTGGCCTGGATTGTAAAAAACACAGCATAAGATAAATACTCCTCATATCTCACATCTTCTTTTGCCAGTGATCTTAAATTTGTCTTCTATGGAATGAATTGCTGTGATCTAGAACACACTGGCAGAAACTGTGCAAAAAAATGGGGTGAGTGCTTGAAAGGGCGAAGATTGCAGCACTTTGAGGAAGCAGTGGGACTGATGGATTGTTCTGGCTAAGGGCCAGCACAAGCATGATGCATTGAATGGCCTGCTTCCCTACAGAACAATTCTATCAATTCTCCGATTCCAGTTCTGATGAAGAGTCATCCAGACTCAAAATGTTACCTTGCTCTCTCTCCACGGATGCTGCATGACCAGCTGTTATTTCCAGCATTTTTTTGTTTTCAGCACAGATTCCAGTATCTGCAGTAATTTAGTCTTATCATTCTATGATTCAGGTTAGCGAGTAGAAATAAGTTTTCAGCACTTACTCGATCAGGACCTCTCATAATTTTGAGCACCTTCAGTAAATCACCCTTAACCTGATCTGGTGTGAGGACAGCAAATCCAAATTCCCCAGTCTCTCCATGTCACCTATCTCAGGAACAAATTTGTGGGTCGTGGTCATCCAGAAACGGCTTGATCACAGTAGCAGTCAGAACGTGGAGTCTTTTTAACATGGGCTGATTATTGTGCTGTCCATAGCTCACACGATTCTGGTTGAGAGGAAACCCCCTGTTCTTTCATAGACTGACAATCAAAGGTGTGCAGGTTAGGGTGGATTGACCATGCAAAATTGCCTATAGTGTCCAGGAATATGCAGGCTAGATGGGTTAGCCATGGGAAATGCAATGTTACAGGGATAGGGTAGGGGGTGGGTCTGAGTGGGATGCTTTTTGGAGGGTAGGGGCAGACTTGATGGGCCAGATTGCCTCCTTCTGCACTGTCGGGATTCTATGATTCTATGAAAATAACCTGAAGGAACTGCGGATGCTGTAAATCAGAGACAAAAATAGAAATTGCTAGAAAAGCTCAGCTGGTCTGGCAGCATCTGTGGAAAGAATCAGAGCTAACGTTTTGGGTTAAGTGATTAGCTGGTGGATTGGGCCCTAACATTTATATAAATGATGTGAACATAGGAGGTATGGTCAATAAGTTTGCAGATGACACCAAAATTGGTGGTGAGGTGCACAGCGAAGAAGTTTACCTCACAGTACAACAGGATCTTGATCAGATGGGCCAATGGGATGAGGAGTGGCAGATAGTGTTTAATTTAGATAAATGTGAGGTGTTGCATTTTGGAAAGGCAAATCAGGGCAGGACTTATACACTTAATGGTAAGGTCCTGGGGAATGTTGCTGAACAAAGAGATCTTGTAGTGCAGATTCATAAGTCCTTTGAAAGTGGAGTCACAGGTAGATAGGATAGTGAAGGTGATGTTTGTTATGTTTGCTTTTATTGGTCATTGCATTGAGTACAGGAGTTGGGAGGTCATGTTGCGGCTGTACAGGACATTGGTTAGGCCACTACTGGAATACTGTGCGCAGTTGTGGTCTCCCTGCTATAGGAAAGATATTGTGAAACTTGAAAGGATTCAGAAAAGATTTCCAAGATGTTGCCAGGGTTGGAGAGTTTGAGTTTTTGGGAGAGGCTGAATAGACTGCGGCTATTTTCTCTGGAGCGTAAGAGGCTGAGTGGTGATCTTATAGAGATTTATAAAATCATAAGGGGCATGGATAGGGTAAATAGATATGGTCTTTTCCCCAGAGAGGGGGAGTCCAAAACTAGAGGACATAGGTTTAAGGTGAAAGATTTAAAAGGGACCTTTCATACTTTCTCACATAGAGGGTGGTGTGTGAGGAAGTGGTGGAGACTGGTATAATTACAACATTTAAAAGGCATCTTGTTGGATATATGAATAGGAAAGGTTTAGCAGGATATGGGCCAAATGCTGACAAATGGGACTAGATTAATTTAGGATATCTGGTCAGCACGGACAAGTTGGACCGAAGGGTTTGTTTCCGTGCTGTGTATCTCTGTGACTCTATAACTGTTCCCCAGAACAAGCTTGCTGCCAGAACTTTTCCAGCAATTTCTATTTTTGCCAATGATTCTATGAACCTGTTGTGGCAGTTGCAACCTTCTGTAGCTGTCAAGTCGTGAGGTGGGATTTGAACCCAAAATATTGACTCAGAGGTAGAAATGCTACCCACTGAGTCACAAGATCTCCTGGTGTGCTTGGTGTTTCTATCATAGGGAAGTATTCCCTTCTCAACACAAGCCAGAATGTAAAATGAGGAAAAGTTGGGAAAGGACAGGCTACCGCACAGGGTTAAACGTGGAGCACGCTGTCTCTTGCTGTTGGCAACAGTTCACAGTTATTTTTTATTTTGTTCCACATCACGGCCTTGCTTGACTTTTACAGCAGGAAGTGTGGAAAAGTCTTATTGAACTGCGAACAAAGCCTCATTGAGTGGGTACCGAGTGATGTAGCTTTCCCTGCTCTCTGACAGCACTTATCAGACCACACCACACAGTGCAGTGAGCTTTTACACTGAAGGGGCCCAATCCGCCAGCTAATCACAAGAAAAATACAGCACCTCCCCATATGAAAATACTGAATGTCTTCGATTTATCACTGAGCCCCGGCTGCCTGGCAGATCCTGCCTGAGGCAATATCGAATCTTTCAACAGCATTCGTGCTAACAGCACCAGTGGCGACAGCTTCGATCTGTGCATTGCCTCTCGCCACTTCCTTCCCAAAGCCATTAGCACTTTCACTGACTTGAATTCTGGAGATTTTAGGAAATTTGGGACAATGAGGTGGCTGCTTGGATCGAAGATGGTGAATTAGAGTCACAGAGATGTACAGTTCGGAAACGGAACCTTTGGTCCAGCTTGTCCATGCTAGACCCATTTGTCATCATTTGGCCATATCCCTCTAAACTCTTCCTATTCATGTACCCATCCAGGTGCCTTTTAAATGTTGTAATTGTACCAGCCTCCACCACTTCCTCTGACAGCTCATTCTATATAAGCACCACCCTCTGCATGAAAAAGTTGCCCCTTTCGTCCCTTTTAAATCTTTCCCCTCTTACTATAAATTTATGCCTTCTAGTTTTGGACTCCCTGACTCCAGGGAAAAGACATTGTCTATTCACCCTATCCATGCCCCTCATGATTTTATAAACCTCTAAAAGGTCGCCCCTCAGCCTCCAATGCATTGGTGGTGATCGGTCTGGAGTGAATGATATTGGCTATGTCTGTGGATGTAGCTTGGCACTCCATCCAAATTAACCCCAACAGAATGTGGTTGTGTCCCCACCATCTCACCTCACATAGTGCCTCATCACCTCATCACCTTGTTGTTCCATTCTGCTCTCAGGGGTTGGTCTTTGGAATATTGCTCCAAGTGGAGTTTTCACTGGCTGTCTGCCCCACTTGAAAATATCTGTGGCAGTGAATGAGTTGTTAGCTGTCACTTGCTGGTGGTTCTCGGGACCGGGAGTCAGATTTAAGGCCTACTCCAATAACATGAGCGCAACATCAGCGCTGAACATACAGTGCAGCACTGAGGGAGGCCTACTCTGGCAGAGATAGGCTCTCTATTCTCCCAGCTGGATGTAACCGTTCACTCTTCACCATTTCATAAAGAGGAATGGAGTTATTCCCTCAGTGGTAAATGTTTCTCAAATATCTGTAACGCTGTGTCGCATTGTTGCTGCAATGCACTATGTGGAATCTTGCTGTGTGCAAATTGACTGCCACGTTTCCAACACTGTAGGGGTGGCAACACCTGGAAGTATTGCATTGGCCCTAGAACCCTTTTTATGCACCCTGGGAATGTGAAAGATTCTGGGAATGTCTAAAGCCAGTTCCCAGTTTCATGAATGAATCCATAAGCATGTATGGGTGTGCGTATTTGTGTAAGTACATGTGTGTTCTAAGCGTGTGTGTGTGTCCGTACGTGAAAGTGTGTGTGCAAAGGTGTATGAGTGTATCTATGTGTGCAAGTGTGTGTGTACAAGAGTGTGTGTAAATGTGAATTTATGCCAGTGTGAGGGTGGATGAGAGGGAGAATGTGTCAGAGATAGTAGGAGCTGCCGATGCTGGAGAATCTGAGATAACAAGGTGTAGAGCTGGATGAACACAGCATCAGAGGAGCAGGAAAGCTGATGTTTCGGGTCTGGACCCTTCTTCAGAAATGGGGGAGGGTAAGGGGACTCTGAAATAAATAGAGAGAGGGAGGGGAGGCGATGATAGAAGGTGGATAAAGGAGCAGATAGGTGGAGAGGAGATGGTCAGGTCAAGGAAGCGGGGATGAAGCCAGTAAAGGCGAGTGTAGGTGGGGAGTTAGGATGGGGGTTGGTCAGTCAAGGGAAGACGGACAGGTCAAGGAGGTAGAGATGAGGCTGGAAGGTAGGAGGTGCGGTTGGGGGCTGGTCAGTGAGGTGGGAGGAGTGGATAGGTGGGAGAAAAGACAGACAGGTCAAGGAGGCTGGGCTGGTTTTGGGATGAGGTCGCGGGAGGGGAGATTTTGAAGCTTGTGAAGTCCACATTGAGACCATTGGGCTGCAGGGTTCCCAAGCGAAATAGGAGGTGCTGTTCCTGCAGCCTTCGGGTGGCATCGTTGTGGCACTGGAGGAGGCCCAGGATGGACATGTCGTCCACGGAGTGGGAGGGGGAGTTGAAGTGGTTCGCGACTGGGAGGTGCAGTCATTTGTCATGAACCAAGCGTAGGTGTTCCACAAAGCGGTCTCCAAGCCACCGCTTGGTTTCCCCGATGTAGAGGAGGCCACATCGGGAACAGCGGATACAATATACCACATTAGCAGATGTGCAGGTGAACATCTGTTTAATGTGGAAGGTGTTCTTGGGGCCTGGGATGGGGGTGAGGGGGGACGTGTAGGGGCAGGTGTAGCACTTCCTGCGGTTGCAGGGAAAAGTGCTAGGGGCGGTGGTGCTCGTGGGGAGTGTGGAGTTGACAAGGGAGTCACGGAGAGAGTCGTCCCTCTGGAAAGCAGATAAGGGTGGGGAGGGAAAAATGTCCTTGGTAGTGGGGTCAGATTGCAGGTGGCGGAAGTGGCAGAGAATGATGCGTTGAATCCGGAGGTTGGTGGGGTGGTACGTGAGGACGAGGACGAGGGGGATTCTGTCTTTGTTGTTATTGCGGGGTGGGGGTGTGAGGGATGAGTTGCGGGAAATGCGGGAGATGCGGTTGAGGGCGTTTTCGACCACTATGGAAGGGAAATTGCAGACCTTGAAAAACAAGGACATCTGGGATGTCCGGGAGTGGAATGCCTCATCTCGGGAACAGATGCGGCATAGACAAATGAATTGGGAATAGGTGATGGCATTCTTGCAGGAAAGTGGGTGAGAGGAGGTATAGTCTAGGTAGCTGTGGGAGTCGGTAGGCTTGAAATAGATATCGGTTTCCAGGTGGTTGCCAGAGATAGAAACAGAGAGGTCCAGGAAGGAGAGAGAGGTATCGAGATGGTCCAGGTGAACTTAAGGTTGGGATGGAAGGTGTTAGTGAAGTGGATGAACTGTTTGAGCTCCTCGTGGGAGCACGAGGCAGCGCCGATACAGTCATCGATGTAATGGAGAAAGAGGTGGGGGATAGGGCCAGTGTAGCTTTGGCAGACGGATTGTTCCACGTATCCTGCAAAGAGGCAGGCATAACTTGGGGCCATGTGGGTATCCATGGCCACCCACTTTGTCTGTAGGAAGTAGGAGGAATTGAAGGAGGAGTTGTTAAGGGTGAGGACGAGTTCAGCTAAGCGGATAAGGGTGTCAGTGGAGGGGGCATGGTCGGGCCTGTGGGAGAGGAAGAAGCAGAGAGTCTTTATCTGCATGGGGAATGCAAGTGTATAGGGACTGGACATCCATGGTGAAGATGAGGTGTTGAGGACCTGGGAATTGGAAGTTTTGGAGGAGGTGGAGGGCGTGGGTGGTGTCACGGATGTAGGTAGGGAGTTCCTGGATCAGGGGGGAGAAAATGGAGTCGAGATAAGTGGAGGTAAGTTTGGTGGGGCAGGAGCAGGCGGAGACAATGGATTGACCAGGGCAGTCAGGTTTGTGGATTTTGGGAAGGAGTTAGAAACGGGCGGTGCGGAGTTGGGGAACGATGAGGTTGGAGGCTGTGGGTGGGAGGTCACCTGAAGTGATGAGGTTTTGGATGGTCTGGGAGATGATATTTTGGTGGTCAGGGGTGGGGTCATGATCAAGGGGGTGGCAGGAGGAGGTCTCAGAGAGCTGGCGTCTGGCCTTGGTGATGTAGAGGTCAGTGCGCCATACTACAACTGCGCCTCCCTTGTCCGCAGGTTTTATAGTGAGGTTGGGATTGGAGTGGAGGGAGCGGAGGGCTGCATGTTCTGTGGGGGAGAGGGTGGAGTGGGTGAGAGGGGTGGAGAGGTGTCAGTGTGTGTTAATGCACATGACTTTGTGTGAATGTTATTGACTGTGTATGTGGATATTTCTCTGAATGGGGAACAAAACAGCTGTTCCATGCTTTTGAAATGATACTTGCCACTCAGGCTCAGAAGTGAGGCAAGGTCCAATCAATGGTATCCTGTCTCAGCAAAAGCCAGTGTTTAGATGTGAGTGAGGAGAAGATGGTGTGGACAAAGGAACAAAGCTCAATTTGGAGTTTTTACAGGCTCAACACCACCGGTCAGGGTCAGAAACACTTTTTCCAAAAGTGACCAGATGAAAAAAAGATTACCTTCCTCTGATTTTCCGGCTAATACGAACATACAAATTTGGAGGATTAGGAGTATTTAATTCCCATCGTAATAAACAATAAAATTTTATTAGTTTTCTGAATTACTTGCTGGCCCTGAATACCAGACTTTTGTGATTCACCGATAGGATGTCCAGATCCCTCTGACTCTCAGAGTTCTGTAATCAATCAACAGTATGATAATATGCTTCTTTTTTATTCTTCCTGTCAAAAGGGACAATTTCATATTTTCTCAATTTCCCAGATATTTGCCCAATTACATAACCTATCTTTATGTATATATATTCAAATATCTATGTATTTGTAGTCTCCTGATGTTTCCTTCATTAGGTCACATGTGGGGATTCTTCCAAACTTTCTTTGGAGGTAGCAGTGGAGAGAATCCATGCAAAAGCTATCTCCCATTTTGATGGCAGTGTCTGCTGTATTCTGGTAACTCTAAATAATGCAGAACACATACATACACATACACACACATCTGTGTGTTATTATCTGAGTGGTAATGTGTGCGTGTGCATGCATGGGTGTGTGTGTTTGTGTGTGTGAGTAAGAGGGAAAGGTGGGTAAGGTAAGTGGATAGAGAGTGTAGGCTGGATGAGACTCGTGGATAATTGGATAGGTACACTGAGGAACAAGGCATATATACAAGGTTGGGTGGGATGGCAGAGTGGTAAATGGTTAGGGTGGCAAGATTGGGTTTGAAGGGTCAGAGAGGAATTGAAGTGGGGGGAGTCAGTGAGTTAGAACCATAGAAGTGTGGAAACAGGCCACTCAGCCTGACAGGCCCACACTGACCAAGGGTCCGAAGAGCATCCCACCAGACACATCCCCCTACCCTGTCCCTGTACCCGTGCATTTCCCATAGCTAACCCACCTAGCTTGCATATCACTGAACACTATGGACAATTTAGCAAGGTCAATCCACTTAACCTGCACATCTTTGGACTGTGGGAGCAAACCGGAGCACCCAGCAGAAACCCACACAGACACGGGGAGAATGTACAAACTCCACACAGACAGTCATCCAGGGGTGGAATTGAACCCAGGTCCCTAACATTGTGAGGCAGCAGTGGGCTGAGGGGGAAGATGGCTGTGAGAGTGGGGTGGGGAGAATATTGCTGTGAGAGCATGGTAGGTGGGGGTGGAGATGGCTGTGAGAGCGGATGGGGGGGGCAAGATGACTGTGAGAGTAGGGCAGGGGGTGTGAAATGGCTGTAAGAGTGGGGCGGGGGGCAAGATGGCTGTGAGAGTGGGGCAGGGGGGTTAGATGGCTGTGAGAGTGGGGTAGAGTGGGATTAATTCATTAATAGAATTACAATTAGCTGTTCAGAATGAATTCCAGGGAACCTATAGCCTACTCATATTTTTAGGAGTTGAGTCGGGCAGTCGTCTGCAGAAGGAACTGAGCAATCAAGCAGTCTGCAGAGGACACACCCAGGGTGAGACTCAATAAGGGAGAATCCCCAGTCAACGGTAAAAATGCTTCAGACCTGGTAAGAGAAGCACAGAAGGAAGTGCGAGCTGGAAGCTACATAAAGCTGGCAGATTAGTCTGTAACTGAGTAGTTACAGATTGCATCAGGTAAACTGTAGGAGTGGTTCGGCCAGACAGTTAATGCATAGCAGTGTAGTTAATATCCCTAGTGGGCAAGGGGAAAGTATTAAATAAATGTGGCAGTTATAGAATGAACGGGCTAGAAGAAGAAATATAGCCACAGCTCAGAGCAAGCGTTGCCACCATAGTGGGCAGATACCACAATTCACAGCTACATGAAGGAAGATCAAATAAAAACCTTTACAATGTTCCTGATGTGCCAACCTTGATTTAAAATTTATACATCACAAAGCCAAAATTAAAGTGATAAAGGGGCAATTTAGAAGCCTAGGCTGACAGAGTCTAACTGAAGAAGAAAGTAAGGAGATTACTGAGGCCACAATGACAGGTCTAAGAAGTTGTGGCATAGTGACAGGATAAGCAATCCAGAACCCTAGACTAAAGTTCTGGGGACATGGAAGTCATCCCACCACAGCACCTGGTGAAATTTGACTTCATAGAAGTCGTGGATAAAAAGCTATCCTAAATGATGTAAACACTGTCAATTATAAAACTCATTTGGTTCACCAATGTCCTTTAGGGAAGGAAATCTGCTGTCCTTCCCCAACCCAGCTGACTTGTGTCTCCAGGGCTACAGCCCACAGCAATGTGGTTGACTATTAACTGCCCTCTGAGTAATTAAGGGTGGGAAATAAATGCTGACCTGGCCAGCAAAGCCCACATCACATGAACAAATTTAAATAAAAAGAACAGGAGACCCATAATTGAAGCCGTAAGGTGACGCAACTCAGGATTCATTTACTAAAGGCTACAAAGCAAATAGGAAGCTTTATTAAAATGATAAGGTAACATGCTTTATGAGAAGTACAGTGGACAGTGACTAGAGAAAGCTGATAAAGAGAACAGGATTAAGAATTACAGTAGCAGGATTTATTTAGTAAAGCTGGTAAGGGGGAGAGGAATTGAATATTAGGTAGCAGAAGGTAGAATCCTTCATTTTTGACCTCAAAACTTTGGGAAAACCCTCCATTGTAGGAGTAGAAGCTGCATTTCTGCTCTACGAAATTGGAAGTCCTTATGATAAGGAAGATAAAACAGTATTATTCTACAATAGAATTAAAGCTCTTTCAGATAAATGGAATAAAGCAGCATTGGGGAAATTGCAGAATTGAAATCTTTAAAGAAATAAGAATTAGTAATCACATAGAGAAAAAATGCCAGCAAAAATAATATTACCTGGAATATGGTATTTCAGCAAATAGAACACAGTGCTGGACATCTTGGAGAAAATGTTAATGAGACACTGAATGGCTTCTAAATTAGGTACTAGATTTGTAGCTGAACAAGTAAACATGCTTTTGACTTCAGTTGGGACTATAACTGATGATGTTATAGCTCACTAAGGCATAAAGGAAGACCAGACACTCCTGAAGAAGAAGACGACCTGAGCATCTTCAGGAGAGGAGGAAGAAAGCTAACGAAAGGAAGAGCGATTAATATTCTGACAGATGTTTGCGTGAAGATCAATGTTCTCTGTAAGATGTACAACCACTGGGAAGATCTTTGGCGTGTAGATGATTGGTTTCCCGCTCTCGAAGGAGCCTTTCTCAGAGATCTGTGCAGCAGCAAAAACAAAATTACAGGGGATGTTGGCTAATATCCGCCTCGTTTCAACCCAGGTTGTAAGTTATTCAAACAGGTTGCTACATTTATTACAAAAACATTTTGGGGCCTAGAGTCTAAGCTCTGAAATTCCCATCCCAAACCTTTGAACATCTATTGCCTTTTTGACTGAATGCTCAGTCACCTGTCCTTCTGGCTTCCTACATGGCTTGGTAAAAGTATTTCCCTGATGATGAGAAGTTCAGTACGAACCTTGTGCAGAAGTAAAGCTGTGATCAGGAAATGCCTTTCATGCAGACCAACCTTCAGGAATATCCTGAGTTCTTAGTCAGCAGAGGAGTGAATTCAACAACAAACTCTTCTGGACTATTAAGCAAAAATATTCGAATGGGCTTAAATGTAAACGTGAAGCAAAAACATGGAGATGAATTAAGGGAAAGAGCCTCTGGTTGAAAGTGGTGATGATGCTGAGGTTAGTGTTTGTGTTTGAAGGTGAGGAGAGAGACCATAAGACCATAAGAAATAGGAACAGGAAGTAAGCCTTTTGGCCTCTTGAGCCTGCTCCACCATTCAATAGGACCATGTCTGATCTAACATTGCTCATGGCCATTTTCCTGCTCTTTCCCCAGAGCCCTTGATTCTCCCACTGATCAAGAATCTATCTATCTCCGCCTTAAATATACACGAGGATCCTTCCCCCACAGCTCTTTATGGCAAGAGTTCTAAAGACTCACTGAGTGCCAAGAGCTTTGAGTGCACAACCATCTGAAAGAAGAAATTGCTCCTCGTTTTGGTCTTAAATTGGTGCCCCTTTATTCTGAGACTATGCCTCCCTCTGGGGCTAGACTCTCCCATGAGGGGAAACATCGTCTCAGTATTTACCCTGTCAAGCCCCTTAAGAATTCAATATGTTTCAATGAGTTCACCTTTCACTCTTCTAAACTCCAGTGAGTAGAATCCTGAACTGTTTAGGTTGAGAAGGGAAGAGAAGCAGCAAAAAGGGTCAGGAAATATTAGTCAACCACTGAGACACTGAGGCTACAATGTCTGCCGCCCATGATGTTGGCCAACATCAGGGTCAAGCCTAAATTCTTATCAGTGTGCCTGCACCTCATAGAAACATAGAAATAGGAGTAGGCCATTCGGCCCTTTGACCCTGTTCAGCCCTTCAATATGATCACGGCTGATTATTCAACTCAGTGTCCTGTTCCTGCTTTTTCCACTTACCATTTGATCCCTTTAGTCCTAAGAACGACATCTAGCTCCTTCTTGAAAATATTCAATGTTCTGGCATTAACTGCTTTCTGTGACAGAAAATTCAACAGGCTCACCACTCTCTGGATGAAGAAATATCTCCTCATCTCAATCCTAAATGTACTATCATGCATCCTGAGGCTCTCCGGAATGAGGAGCCCGGTTCCAGTGTTCCCAGAATCAATTCAGCTGTCTGACTCAGCTGGGTGCACGCTCACCCCAGGTTAGCTGGCAATGGGTTTGAGCAACGTTCTGGAGATGAGGATAAAAGTGCAGGCTGACACAGAAGTGCAGTGTCAAGGAACAGCTGTACTGTCAGAGAAGGCCTTCAGAAAAAACATTAGACTGAACTCCTGCCTTCCCTCTTGGGTGGAGACAAAAGATCCTATGCCATAATTTTGGAGAGGACCAGGGTTCATACTCCCCAGGATCCTGAGCAAAATTTCAACCAGTATCACCAAAACAGATTAGCTTGTCATTGCCGTATTGCTGTTTGTGGGAATTTGTTATGCATAAATTGGTTGCTGCAGTTCTTTCATGACAGCCGTGACCACACTTCCAAAGTACTTCATTGATAAGCATAAAGTGGTCTGGGAACACTTGTGGTCATGAAAGGAGCTACATAAGTGCAAGCCCCTTTTCCCCACTTGTCCTCAGTTACAACCTATCACTACAGTGTTTCCTTTCTCAGTTAAAAGTTCATTTTCCAGGGAAGAGAAAGGTGTATGTTTGTATAAATGAATGCTTCTAAAGCAGAAGTGGATGGATTCTTGACTTACAACAGAGTCAAAGGTTATTGGGACAGGTGGAAAAGTGAAGTTGAGTCCGCAATCCAATCAGTCATGATCGTTTTGAATGGCAATTCAGACTCAGTGGGCTGAATGGCTTTCTCCTGCTCCTACTTTATATGTTCACATGCGAGCTCTTTGGCAGAGTTACTTAAGGCTCCCTTTACTAGTCTTTTTTTAAAATTGACCCTTTCGCAGAATGGGTGTCTGCAGCAAGAGCAATATTTTGTTGCTTTTCCCTAATCACCCTTGAACTGGAATGACTCGCCCTGGCCATTTAAGAGTGTAGTTAAGAGTCAACCATATTGCTATGGTTCTAGAGTCATGTGTAGGCCAGAATGGGTAAGGATGGCAAATTTCTTTCCCTAAAAGAAATTAGTGTGCCAGATGGGTTTCTATTGTTAGTTTCATGATCACCAATACTAAGGTTAGCTCTATATTCCAAACTTGCTTATTGACTTTTCAATTTCACCTTCTGCTCTGATGGGTTTTGAATCCCTGTCCAAGATGTTTTCTAATCAGTCTGTTCAGAGATCTTGTTATATAGCTCTGGAGTATGTGGTACTTTAAACCAAGGCCTCCTGGCTCAAAGGAAGGAATGCTATCACCGTGCCACAAGTGACCCCTCCAGCCCCAGGCCATTAGCCTGGCCCTCAGAGTGGTTAATCTAGTGACATTACCACTGTGGCACCATTTGTCAGCAGCTGGCGCAGTGCCCACAGCTGACAAGCTCCAAATAAAATGATGAGCAACATGATTAATATTAGATCATTGAATCCTGACAGTGCAGAAAAAGGCCATTCAGCCCATCAATCTGCACCAACCCTCTGATGAGCATCCTACCCAGACCCATCCCCCATCCCATCCCTGTAACCCTGCATGGGGTTTTTACCATGGCTAATCCACCTAACCTGCACATCTCTGGACAGTACAGGGAAATTTTATTTTAATCATGGCCAATCCACCTAACTTGCACATCCTTGGACTGTTAGAGGAAACAGGAGCATCTGGAGGAAACCCACGCAGACACGGGGAGAATGTGCAAACTCCACACAGACAGTCGCCCGAGGCTGGAATCACACCCGGGTCCCTGATGCTGCAAGGCAGCCATGCTAACCACTGAGTCACCATGATCTGGTCACTACCACATTGGTGTTTGTGTGACATGTGACTGCCACGTTTCCAACAGTGACGGCATTTAAAAAAAAAACTGCTTTGTTGGCTATAAAGCCTCTTCTCTGCAAGCACTGTCGCTGGGTTGAAATCCTGCAACTCCGTCCCTTACAATACTGTGTGTGTTCCTATATCACATGGAATGCAGTGGTGGCTCACCACCATCTTATCAAGGGCAATTAAGGATGGGTAGCAAATGTTGGCCCAATTATTGCCACCCACAACCTGTAAAAGCATAAAGGGAGCTGCGAAGTTCCCCCATATGCTGTAGGAGTACCTGCACAGAGAAGACTAGCAATTTGCCTGCACAGAACCAGACAGAATTAGGAAGGAGGCTGACTTCCAGTCTACCTCCCTGCAGCTGGGTCCAGTTATGCTTGGGGAGAGGATTGGGCAGGGACTGACTGTCATCTTGTGAAGATGTGGACCAGACAGAACAAAGGATAGGAGCAGAAAATAACTTGAAAGAGGAAGTCTCACATGTACACAATATGACCAAGAAAACAGATTTACACAAGCAAACCAGAAGGATGTGAATAATAATCAGAATTCTTTGAACTGTGATTGGTAACATTGACGTTGAGGATCCCTCCTTCAAAGTCCAGCTGCTTCAGCTTCCTGTGTAAAATACGAAGGGTGTCTCATTGAGAGGGATCAGATTAATCAACAAAAAGACACTCAGATATGACTCAGGCATGTATGGTGTTAAGAGATTAATAATTGTAATGAAAGATATAACTTGTATTTATAAAGCATCTTCACAATTTTTAGATGTCGCAAAAGTACCAGCGAGATATGTTTTGAAGTGTAATCTCTGCTATAATGTAGGAAATCTAGCAGTTGTGCACAGCAAGCTCCCACAAACAGCAATGTGATAATGACCAGAGGTATTTTAAGTGATGTTGGTTAATTGATCAATATTCACTAGTAAGATGGGAAGAACTTCCCTGGTCTTCTTCAAAATCATCTGAGTATCTTCCATGTTCACCCAGTGAGGAAGACAAGGTCTACATTTGATCAGCTTGTATCAGCCATGGAATTATGAGCAGCATTCTGCTCTGAACTGGACAGTTGATGGTTCAAACCTCCATTTGGAAACTCGAGCACAAAAATTGAGGCTGACATTCCATGGCAGTTTTGAGGGAACATTGGAGGGCTGTCTTTCATTGTGAGACCGTAAAGGCTCTCTTGGTTGGATTTATGATATCCTTTGACACAATTTTGAAATGTAGCAGGGAGTTCTCCCCGATGTTTTGATCAATATTTATCTATATTTTTACTGTTCAGTCAATATCACAAGAAGAGATGATCTGGTCATTACCTCACTGCTGTTTGTGGGATCTCGCTGTGCACAAAATGGCTGCCTTGTTTCCTAAAATTACAAAAGTGACCTGATTTCAAAAATAAAGTCCTTGTTGGCTGCAACTATTCTTCCACACACCACAAAAGGCAACATATAAATGCAAGTCTTTCTTTTTATTCAAAGCTTGCACCTCTGATATGAGTGAAATATTCCCTCAGTTTTACTGAGTAGACTGGAGCCTGGAGGGGGCCTAATTGAGGTATACAAAGTCGCAAGGAGACTAAAATAGTGTAGGCAGGTAAGACCTGTTTCCCCTAGTGGAGAGGTCATTTACCAGTGGGCACACAGATTTAAGATGATTAGTTGAAGGCTTATTAGAGGAAAAGCCTTTCACCCAGACAGTGATGGGTGTCTGGAATTCATTGCCAATTTGAAGGTTGAGGTGGAAATGCTCAACTTATTTAAAAGGAATGTGGATCTACACCTGAAGGGCTTTAACCCGCAGAGTTACACACCCAATGCTGAAATGTTGGATTGGAAGGAGTGGCTAGTAATTCTGAGATAACAAGGTGTAGAGCTGGATGAACACAGCAGGCCAAGCAGCATCATAGGAGCAGGAAGGCTGACGTTTTGGGCCTAGAGCCTTCATCAGAAAATTCTAGTAATTCTTTCTTGCTATCGCAGACATATGGTCTGAATGGCCTCCTTCTGCACCATAACTCTGTGGTTCTACAGTAATAGTATTGCAGGTGAGTTATAACTCAAATATTGGAGAGGGACTAGGACCTCTGACTGAAAGGCAAGAAACAATTCATTCAGCCATGATGCAGAAGACAATTGAGAAGGAGGTTTGAGTTGTGTATAAATATTCACTGGACCAAACACAATGTGTATAAAAGCTGCAAAGTTTCACTTTATATATGTCAAGGGCATTGAGCTTAGGTCAGAAGTCAATGCACTGGGGATGAACAGCAAGATCTCTCGAATTAAACCATTCACCAGGGGCCTGGATCGAACATCCAAGTGTTATAAGTGGTATAATATAGATGCAAGAGCGTTCAACAGCAGTTTGCTTCCGATTGGATCTGAAAGGTAAAGGAGAAATGAGAGCTGGATCTTGTCAGAGAGAAAGCGCAGCCGAGCAAGAAGGCCGGGAATGCGTGATTCCTGTTATTATTTTATTTTTAGCCAGGAGATGGGAAGGGAAGTGAGGACCAGCTATAGATTGGTGCAGCTATTCATGATTTTAAACAGAGGAAATGCTGTGTTTTCCTGGTTTAAAGATACACAGCGGCACGTTTGTGTGGGGGAGGGGGTGTTAACCCTTCTGGTGCTCTGGCTTAACCAAGTAGGTTGGGGGTTACTGCTGGAGGCTGTGTCAGTGAGAGAGAAAATTAGTCGAGCAATCAGATTCAAGACGGAATGATGGTTTTGAGATGGAAGATAATAATGACTTTTTCGAACAACATTTGAATCGTTTACCCTGCAGCCACCTAA
Source organism: Rhincodon typus (assembly GCF_021869965.1). Lineage (NCBI taxonomy): Eukaryota > Metazoa > Chordata > Chondrichthyes > Orectolobiformes > Rhincodontidae > Rhincodon > Rhincodon typus. Next base: position 15,539,151 of record NC_063370.1, read on the forward strand.
TGTTGTAGACTGCCAATTTAACTTGTTGTATTTTCAGTCAAGGTGGCCTGTTGTCTCTGCATGCTTCTGATGTCTCTACCTTTGAGTTAATTTCTTCTCCTGAAGATGGTGCTATGAATGGAAGGCATTCCTCAAATAAATGGGCATTCTTCATTTCTGAGCTTGACGTAAGGCTTCCATTTCTGAGGGAGGGTCGCTGGGCCCGAAACATTAACTCTGGTTTCTCTCCACGGATGCTGCCACACCTGCTGAGCTTTTCCAGCAATTTCTGTTTTTGTTCAAGGTTTCCCCCACCACTTCCTCTCTCAATCCAGGCAGTGCAGGATGCAGGCTCCCTCAGTCAGTGCCCTTTCCCCCTCTCTCACCCTCACCCAGTATCCAGGCAGATGTTCATGAGAGAGGCTGAAGGCCACTTAGGTGGAGGAAATTGGGTCTGAACGTCAGATGGTGCAATAGTTACACTTCCAGCCCTACTGCAGCAGACAATCATGGGTTCATATTTCACTCCAGAGGCAACGAGGTAGTGAGGGAGAGATGCACATCATAGAATCCCTACAGTGTGGGAATAGGCCCTTCAGCCCAACAAGTCCACACTGACCCTTGGAGCATCCCACCCAGACCCATCCCCCTATAACCCACCTAAGCTACACATCCCTGAATTAGTATAGCCAATCCACCTAACCTGCACATCTTTGGACTGTGGGAGGAAACCAGAGCACCCGGAGGAAACCCATGCAGACACGGGGAGAATGTGCAAACTCCACACAGACAGTTGCCCGAGGGTGGAATCGAACCTGTGTCCCTGGCGCTGTGAGGCAGCAGTGCTCACCATTGAGCCACCATGCCACCCCGGATGCCATCTTTTGGATGAGCTGCTAAGCCATCTACCCTCACTAGAGACAATAGATTGCAGTCACTATTTCAAAGAAGAACAGAGGAGTTGCCCCAACATTTTATTTTTCACTCGACAAGCATCGCCAATGTGGATGATCTGATCGTTATCTCAATCGTTTTGGTTGGAGCTTTCTTTCTGCAGATTGGTTGCTGTAATTTCTACATTACACCTATGACTATCTGACAACAAAGTACTTAACTGGATGTAAAATTCTTCGCAGTGTCACTTAGGCAAGTCCTTCTCAGCCGGAGTGCAGGCCTCTCAGGGTTAAACACTCCATAGATAGGATTTTGGGAAGGTACTTCTTGCACTTTGGAGTGACCTATTTATGGACCTGGATTTCCGGTCGAGAGGAAACAGCTGCTGCTGAGGGTTGGCGCACACATTATGTACCATCTGTGCCATCCTGCCCCCACTTGCAAGCTCTCAGCATTCTTGCTCTACCCTTCACCTTATCCTTGAAAATCTAAATTACATCGGAGCCAAAATTTAACAAAAGAACAAGTCTTGTCATTATAATTCTGTCCGAGCTATCTATGACCGGTTTACTTTTCCTGTTTCTCGAACGCAATCATCCCAGTTGCCTGCTTGAGCCTCACCGTGTTCAATCCAGTATATTACAGTACATGCAATGTGGTCCCATTCCTGCCAACTCAAGCATCATCCTGCGATCTCATGTCCCAGTGACCATGCTGCACTGGGTAAGGCCTCTTCCTCCAACAACTTTCTCTACTTGACTGAAAATGTATTGGGAAATGCTCAGAACTTAGGAGGTGGTGGCATAGTGGTAGAGGCAGAAACCCTCATAACATTTGAGAAGTATTTAGATGTGCGTTTGCAATGCCTGGGCATGTAAGGCTAGGCGTCAAGTGCTGAAAAATGGGATTGGAATGGTTAGGTACTTGGTTCTGACTGGCACGGTCACATTGGCCTGACGGGTCTTTTCTCTGTACTGTGGATTTCCACAACTCTATGGTGACAATATCAAGGGGAAGCAATGGCCTAGTGGTATTATCGCTGGACTGTTAATCCAGGTACCCAGATAATGTTCTGGGGACCTGAGTTCAAATCCCGCCATGGGAGATGATGGAATTTGAATTCAATAAATATCTGGAATTAAGACTCTAATGATGACCATGAATCCATTGCTGATTGTCAGGAAAAACCCATCTGGTTCACTAACAATCCTTTAGGAAAGGAAACTGCCATCCTTACCTGGTCTGGCCTACTTGTGACGCCAGATCCACAGCAATGTGGTTGACTCTTAACTGCCCTCTGGGCAGTAGGGATAGACAATAAATGCTGGCCTAGCCAGTGATGCCAACATGCCTTGAACAAATTTTTTTTTAATTATAACAATCAGGGAAGATTGAATCAGCCAGGGCCTGGTTGAGGGATGATGGGAAGATTATGAAATGGATTATGAAATTAAATATGGAGAATGTAGTAAGATTAAAACCTACACTCTTGTAAATGGGATTTATTGAACACGTATGTAGACAGAGCATGCTAAGATAGGACAAATTATTTGGCTGTAGTTCCAATTGACCTGACAGCACTATGAGAGCTCCTATCTCACCTGCTTAGTATCTACTCACAGAGAAAGCATTCCTTTTTGTGAGGAAAGCCAAAACGTGGAGGCCATGAATAAAAGATGGTCACTGAAGAGTCTAATAGGGAATACAGGACAAATGTCTTCGCCCAGAGGGTGGTGAGAACATGGAACTCAGTACCAGAGAGACTAGTTGAGACAAGTAGAATTGTTACATTCAGGGAAAGCTGGATCAACACATCAACATAACGAAAGGAATGGAAGGATAGCGAGATGGGAGGAAGGTAATGTACAGCAGGAACAACACTAGTTACCAGTTGAGTTGAATGGGCTGTTTTCCATATAATATCTAAGTATATTAGAACATATAAAATAGGAGCAGGAACAGGCCATTCAGCCCCTGACTCATCTCTGTCATTCACTAGACCATGGCTGATTGTCTACCTCAATGCAGTTTTAGATTTTAGAATTTTAGATTTTAGATTTTATTGTCAAGTGTACAGGAGTACAGTGAAAAGTGTATAATGTCACCACACATGGCACCATCTTAGGCACCAAGGTACCTAGGTACAAAACAAAGCTTAGGTACAAAGTAGTAAGAGAAACGAGAGTTAAAAAGTTATGCATTACTTCATAGAATAGTAGAAAAATAAAGAAATAGGTAATAGTTTATATTAAAGTATTTTGTAGTTTAAACTAGGAAAATAAAGGAATACGTTAAACGTTAAACAGCCTTTGATGAGTCCTCCACTTATCTCGCTTTCCAGGGAGACCTCAGCTGTTCTCAACACAACCGCCGCAGATGTCACCCGCTGCCTCTCCAATCTCCCCAGGTGCCTTGTGAACATGCCCAGGCACGATCCACTCACATGCCAAGCCGAGACACCTCCATGAGCTGCCAAGAGACCAGCCAACATACTGCTGAGAGACCAGGCCAGGACCCACCACGAGCTGCTGAGAGACCAGGCCACGACCCAGCACGAGCTGCTGAGAGACCAGGCCAGGATCCACCATGAGCTGCTGAGAGACCAGGCCAGGACCCACCACGAGCTGCTGAGAGACCAGGCTGGGACCCACCACGAGCTGCTGAGAGACCAGGCCAGGACTCCAAAAGGAAGAAAAAAGGAAGGAATAAAGGGGACGAATAGAGAAGGAAACAGAAGGAGTGGATGAGCTCTGGTTGGAGCATCTTACTCCGCCACCATCGTGACCAGATGTGTGTCACATATCTAGAGATCTATCGATTTCAGTCTTGAACATACTCAATGATTGAGCCTCCACAACCCTTTGGGGTGGACAACCATCCTCTGAGTGAAGAAATTTCTCTTCAACTCAGTCTAACTATTTAATCTGAGAGAAATGAGATGAATTCATTGGTGAGGACTGTAACCATACCTTACTGACTTCAGAGATAGTAGGAACTGCAGATGCTGGAGAATCCGAGACAACAAGGTACAGAGCTGGATGAACACAGCAGGCCAAGCAGCATCATAGGA
>NC_063370.1:15558093-15605000 GCF_021869965.1 Rhincodon typus
GCTGAAGAAGGGTCTAGGCCCGAAACGTCAGCCTTCCTGTTCCTCTGATGCTGCTTGGCCTGCTGTGTTCATCCAGCTCTACACCTTGTTATTTCTAACATCCATTCAGTTTGAAAGAGGAGGGCCTGCCTCATTTCTGGAGTTGGCTTTGAATCTTTGACCTTCCAACTCAGAGTAAGAAGGCTACCCTTCATGGCCTCGCTGCCTCCCTTTCTCTGTAACTTTCTCTAGCCCTACAACTCTCTGGGAGCTCTACCTTCCAGTTCTAGCCTCTTACTCATCTTCAGTTTCCATCATTCCACGATTGGTGACCTACCTTAGGGTACCTGGGCCTAAACCTCTGGAATTCCCTTGTTCAGCTTTCTACATCTCTCCTGCTGTTCCTTCAGCTTTATTTCTTTCGTAAAGCTTTCTGGTCAACAGTCCTAGTTTTTCCCTATGTGGTTTGGTTTTAAATTTGTTCAATGAAGCCCTGAGGATGTGTTACTCTGTTAAAGTTATTATATAAATGTGAGTGGGCCACAGACTACTTTGATACTGTGGTCAGAGGTTTCTGTAGACACAGGGGTATTGGATGAGAGCCCCTAGTTTCATACTCCTGGAAAACCAGCCTATGCTACAACGAAGGGTCTTACCAGAGATGGCAAAAGTCATAAAGGGATGCTCCCTTATGGGGAGCCATGTTAATTGAAATCAGCCCAGAGCAATGTTAGACACACCTCTTACTTGCATTAAAGCACAATGTTCCAGTTACCTGTGATAGGGTGAGAGGTTTTTCACCTAGACTTTCCAGAATGAGGTGGCACAGAGGTGACAAAGGCTGAGGGAGAGAGCGTGGGTTGTGGTTTGAAAATGAATTTATAAGGGAAAAAGGGCATCAAGTTGACAAAGATGAACTTGATTGTGTTAAATTATTGAGGGCTCTTACTTTAACGAATTGGTTCAAGTGTAGAGATAATGGTGTGTTTTTGTAATTGAAGTAATCCAGAGTTCCTAGGGTAATTCTCTGGGACATTAGTTCAAATTCTACAGGGGTAGCTTGCAGACTTTAAGCTCAATTAATAAATCTGGAATAGAAATCTAGGTTTTAGTAATGGTTCACCGTAGAAAGCCCATCTGGTTCATCAATTCCATTTAGGGAAGGAAATTGGCTTGTTTGTAACTCCAGACCTGAGGTAATGTTGTTCATACTTAAGCCGCTGAGTTCAAAGGCATTTAGAGACAGGCAGCAAGTGCCAGTGATGCTCACATCCCATAAAAGAATAAAGGGGAAAAAATGGAGAGGGAGACAGAAGCTGTGTTTTGTGAAAGTGACCTGAAACTGAGAAAGAGGCCAGCTGGAACTGAGCTGATGGTGACTGAACTCTGCGATTATCTCCATCTTTGGTGGTCACCATTGCAGAGAAAATGATGATAATTAACCCAGAGCGGTGCCTCAGAAGATGTCAGACCTTTAGGCCATCGGATGTCCTCTCTCACAGCTGTGTTGTTCTAACCTGTTTCTTCCTCTTTTCCTCCCCCAGGGAGCTCAGATAATATTAATGCTTTCACAGCCCAGAGGTTACAGGGCAGTTAACCTGCAATAGAGCACATGGGAAAGCCGAGAGCTTGGTAACTTACTGCCTTGCTCTTAACACAAAGGCAAACGATTCAGTGGCTTTGACAGCAGGGCAGTTCTGACCCACAGACGTTCCTTAGAAAATCATCTGGGCCTGTGTGGAACAGTCTATCCCCTCGACTACAGCTCATTACATAGGGGTTTCAATTGGGTGAAAGGGTGAAACTAGGCACTAAGTGCCTGCTGTGCTAAGAAGATATACATGTTTAGATTTAATACTTTATTCTGTTTCTAATTACTGATGACTATATCATTTATACCTTGCTGGAGGCACTAAAACAAAGATTAGCAGAGCTATTTTTCATGAAACAGCACATGTAGGCACATCACACCCACTTACACCGTTTTTTAGTATTTTGGCTTTAGGGGATATGGGGTACACTGGTTAGATCAGCATTTATTGCCCATTCCTAACTGCTCTGGAGTAGGTGGAGGTGAGCTCCTTCTCGAACCGCTGTGGTCCTTGGGGTGTAGGGACACTCGGTGCTGTTAGGGAAGGAGTTTGATCCAACAACAGTGAAGGAACGCTTAGATAGTTCCAAGTCAGGATGGTGATGTTGCCAGGTTCTTGCTGCCCTTGTCCTTTTAAGTGATAGATGTCATTGTTTGAATGGTGTTAGCGAAACAGTGTTTGTACAATAGTTGATACATACTGCTGCTGCTGAGTGGTTGTGATGCAGGAATTGAAAGTTGAAGGTGGTGAATGGGGTACCAGTTGAATGGGCTGCTTTGTTCTGGATGGTGACATGCTTCTGGAGTGTTGTTGGAGCTGCACCCATCCCAGCAAGTGGGGGGTATTCCATCACACACCTGACTTGTGCTTTGTAGATGACGGACAGACTTTGGGGAGTCAAGAGGTGAGTTACTTGCCTTGATATTCATCTGATCCTGTAGCCGTATTATTTTGATGGTTGCACCAGTTCAATTCTGCTCAATGGCAATTCCAGATATTGATAATGAGGCGGTTTAGTAATATTAATTCAATTAAATGTCAATGGTTAGATTGTCTCGTGTTGGAGATGGCCATTGCCTAGCCCTTGTTTGGCAGAAATATTATTTGGCATTATCACCCCAAGCATGAGTGTTGTCCAGTTCTTGCTGTACCTGGACATAAATTGCTTCAGTACCTGAGGAGCTGTGAGTGGCGCTGAACCTTGTGCAATCATCAGCAAACATCCCCACTTCTGACTTTAAGAGGGAAGGAAGGTCATTGATGAAGCAATTGAAGATGTACAACAACCAGAACCATCTTCCTATGTGCCAGGTATGACTCTAACCAGCAGTGAGTTTTCTCCATGATTGCAATGACTCCAGTTTTAAAGCCACACTTGGTCAAATATGGCCTTGGTGTCAAAGACAGTCACTCTCACCTCACCACTTAAATGCACCATTTTGAATCAAGGCTATACTGAGTTCAGGAGCTGAGTGGCCCTGGCAGAACCCAAACTGGGCGTCACTGAGCACATTATTGATAAGTGGGTGCTGCTTGATAGCACTGTTGATGACACCTTCAATTACTATATAATCAAATTGGGTTGGCTGTATCGGACTTGTCCTGCTTTTTGTGTGCAGGTCATACCTGGGCATTTTTCCACATTTTTGGGTAGATCCCAATGTTTAAGCTGTACTGGAACATGTAAGCTAGGGATGCGTCTCGTTCTGGAGCACAGGTCTTCAGTAATATTGCTGAAATGTGATCAGGGCCTACAGCCTTTGAAGTATCCAGTGCATTCAGCCATGGTGAAAATGAACAAATCAGACAGTGAGTTCCAGATCATTACCGGTCATGGTTTAAAACAGGTTTTCCTCACATTACCTGCATCCCTCACTCACTGTATTACTTGCCCAAAACCTTAAATCTGTATCCGCTGATCCTTACACCATCCTCTAATGGGCTGGATCTTGGCATACTTTGGAAAAGTTTGATTTTCATTGAGTTTTATGGAAGGTTTCTTTCTGTGAGGCCCGGCAAGATTTCTTGCACTATCATCCCAAATTCACCCCATTAACTAGGTACCATGGCACAATGGGGCCCCCTCTCATCCAATGCTGGCCTGATTCTCTCATTCACATTGCCGGACGTACTCGCCGCTGCCAGGATATCCAGCTATACTGGCATCCCTGGTGCTGGCATCATATTTCAAACACACTGTGTATCCAGTTAAGCATCAGCATTCTGGAGCTGCCCTTCATGGTTTCAGACATTTTTCCAGGGCATGATAAAGACTAATTGGTGCCTCACTTTGCTAACAGGGACCTTGAGGTCCTGGTAGACAGGGTGATGCAGTGAAGGGCCATCCTCTTCCCAGAGGACTCTTGATGGAGGCCATGCCAACCAGATTCTGCCAACGTGGTCCAAAGTCATCCCTTCACCCCCGCCCCCTCCAAGGTCATTGTGATCTCCATGGTGTTCCATGTAACAGTGGATGATCCATCCAGGCCTCTTCCAGAGCTACCAGTCTTCAGCCAATTTTATTCACTCCACATGATATTAAGAAATTTAAAGTTTTGGCAAAGATCTGTAGCTCGAGTTGTGGATGAGGTTGTTGCCTTGCTCGCTGAGCTGGCTTGTTTTTGTTCACCATAACAGTTCAACAGATATCAAGAAATGGTTGGAGACATTGGATACTGCAAAGACCATGGGCCCTGACAACATTCCAACAGTAGTACTCAAGTCTTGCCATGTTCCTAGCCAAGCTGTTCCAGTGCAGTTAAAATGCATGCATCTACCTGACAAAGTGGAAAACTGCCCAGGTATGTCCTGTATTATCATCCATCATTCTAATCGTGGTCATCAGTAAAGTGATGGAAGGTGTCATCAATAGTGCTATCAAGCAATGCCTGCTCAGAAATAACCAGCTCAGTGACGCCCAGTTTGGGTTCTGCCCAGGCCATTCAGTTCCTGACCTCATTACAGCCTTTGTTCGAACATGGACAAAACACCTGAATTCCAGAGGTGAGGTGAGAGTGACCGTCTTTGGCAACAAGGCCACATTTGACCGAGTGTAGCATCAAGGAGCCTAAGCAAAACTGAAGTCACTGGGAATCAGGGGAAAATCTCTGCTGACTGGAGTCATACCTGACCCATGGAAAGGTAATTGTGGTTATTGAAGGTCAGTCATCCCAGCTTCAAGACATCTCTGCAGTGTCTCCACCTGCTTCAACAATGGCTTTCCCAATATGATAAGGTCAGATGTGGGGATGTTTGTCGATGATTGCACGATGTTCAGAGGCGGTCTCTGTTCAAACACAGCAAGACCTGGACAATATCCAGGCTTGAACTGAAAAGTAGTAAGTAACATTAGTGCCTCACAAATGTCAGGCAAAGACTGTCTACAATAAGAGACAGTTTAACCACTGGCCCTTGACATTCATTGACTTTACCATCACTGTTACCTTTCTGTTCATTGCTACCTTCTTGTGGTGGAGAGGTTTGAGTGTTCTGTTGACCCTGAGAGTGAAGCGATCAGGAGTTCTAAACTCCTGCCAGAGCCACCCATGATAGTAATGCTAATGTTGGAGGGGAGGAACCAGACAAAGTAGAGTCCAAAACAAGTCCTCAGTGGTGATTCAGGCAGAGGTTATTTTTGTGATATCAATGGCTGTGATGGTGGATAATGGCTGCAGCAGTAGGGAGCTCCCTAGTCATCAAGATTTCCTTGCCACTGGAACTGGATCTACCTTCTGTCAAGGACTGCTGAAGTGCAATAGCATTCCCATGTTAAAAGATGTTCCTCACAAGGTGTCTACCTAAAGAAATTCAATTAAAGGAAACTCCCATATGAAGGGACAGAATTCTTTGACAACACCCACCTGCAGGAGGAAGTATGGAAAAGTAACTGGAGAAAGGAATTTCAGTGATCTCAAGACCAAGGACCAATTCCACATCCCGGAAACACCTGCAGTATTTGTGTTTGGAGATGCAGCTTCGGGATGAAGCTCATCAGCTACACAAGGACTTGCAGAACCCATGACCAGTGACACGGAATTTCCAAGTCAGACAATCAAACTGATTAGAGAATGATTGCCAATGACAACCATCACTGAATCTGCCATAATCAATGACCTGGGGTTACCATTGACCAGAAATTGAACTGAACTCACCAAATAAATGCAACAGCAAGTCGGAGGCTAGGAAACCTGCAGTGAGTAACTCACTTCCTGACTCCCCAAAGCCTGTGTACCATCTACAACGCATATATAGAGAGTGTGTGGAGTACTCTATACTTGCCTGCATGAGTGTAGCTCCTACAATACTCAAGAAGCTTGACACCATCCAGGATAAAGCAGCCAACATGAATGTCATCACATCTACAAACATTCAGACAGAGCACTACCGACGCTCAGTAGCAGCAATGTGTATTATCGACAAGATGCACTACAGAAATTCACCAAAGGTCCTTAGACAGCACCTTCCAAATCATCAACACTACCATCTAGAAGGGCAAGGGCAGTAGACATATGGGAGCACCACCACCTGCAAGTTTGTCTCCAAGCCACTTACCATCTTGACTTGGAAAGAAATCACTGTTCCTTCCTGGAATTCCTGTCCCTAAGGGAATTGTGGATCTTCCCACAGCCCACAGATTTTGACAGTTTAAGGAGACAGCTCACCACCACCTTTTCAAGTGTAACTAACTAATGGGCAATGAATGGTGGCCCAACCTGCAATGCACATGTCCCACAAGTGAATAAATAAGAAGTCACCACTTTTCCTCGACCTGTACCAGGAGTAGCAGCTGTGCCACCAACTTTCACCTCATTCAGTTGCTCCCTTTCTTCCACTACTGGTGAGAACTGACCATACACATAAGATATTAGTAAGCAAAATTAAAGTTCATGATATCAGGAGTAACGTATTGACATGGATAGAGAACTGCTTAGCAGACAGGAAGCAGAGAGCTGGAATAAATGGATCCTTTTCAGAGTGACAGGTAGTGTCGAGTTGGGTGCTGAAAGGTTCAGTACTGGGACCCCAGCTGTTCATAATATACATTAACAATTTGGATGAAGGAATTGAATGCAATATCTCCAAATTTGTTGGCGACATTGTAAGCTGGGGTGACAGTGTGTGCTGTGAGGAGGATGCTGTAGGGTGACTTGGCAGACTGGCTGAGTGATTAAATACTTGGCAAATGCAACATAATGTGGATAAATGTGACGTTACCCATTTTGGTTGCAAAAACAGGACGGCAGATTATTGTCTAAGTAGTGGCAATTTAGCAAAAGGCGAGGTGCAACGAGACCTGGATGTCATGGTGAACAGTTGCTGAAGGTTGGCATGCAGTTGCAGCAGGTGGTGAGGAAAGCTGATGGCATGCTGGCCTTCATGGTGAGAGGATTTGAGTATTGGAGTAAGGATGTCTTGCTGAGTTACATACGGCCTTGGTGAGGCCACACCTTGAGTATTGTGCGCAGTTTTGGTCTCCTAGTCTAAGGAATGACGTTCTTGCTAAGCGAAGGGTCACCAGACTGATTCCTGGGACGGCAGGACTGATATAAGAGGAAAGACTGGATTGATTGGTCTTGTACTTGCTGGAATTTAGAAGAATGAGGGGTGATCTCATAGAAACATATAAAATCCTGATGGGACAAGCTAGATGTGGGAAGAATGTTCCTGATGTTGAAGAAGTCCAGAATTAGGGGTCACAGTCTAAGAATAGGGGGTAAGGCCATTCAGGACTGAGATGGGGAAGAATTTCTTTATTCGGAGAATTGTGAACCTGTGGAATTCTCTTCCACAGGAAACTGTTGAGGCCAGTTCGTTAGATATAATGAAAAGAGAGCTGAACATGGCTCTAGCAGATAAAGGGATCAAGGGTATGGAGAGAAAGCGGGAGTGGGATACTGAGATTGCATGATCGGCCATGATTGTATTCAGTGGTGGTTCAGGCTCGAGGGGCCGAATGGCCTACTCTTGTACCTATTTTCTATGTTTCTATGTTTCTACATGACTGAAGGGCCAGGATGGGTGGTGCAGTGCCCAACATTCAGCTCTTCAACTCTTATGAGGAAAGGATCCTGATCCTGATCTTCCCAAGCAGCTGAATGACCATGCTCAAGCCTTGGACTGATATCAGCAGTTGGGCTTGACTGACTGTGGGGGAGCCCCTGACTGAAGTGTGTGTCTCTGGACTTGACTGAGGGCTACTCCCCTTAGACGTGGAGACACGGCCATTTGTATTTAGTGCTTATAATGTGTTTGTTCCATAAGTTGCTGGCACAGAGCTGTAGTTCTGAGATGGATGTAGCAATATGCCGTACAGCAAAACGTCCATGCCTCTGACTAATGATTGCTGACAAGCATTATGAGCTGCCTGGCTTTGTGCCTGCACTAGACTGCGAGGCAATACTGTGAGCCTTTTAACTCTGACGGATGGGGCAAAGCACAAAAAGGCAAAGCAAAGCAGGGATGAGCATCCAGATAGGTGCTAAGTGAGTGAGCAATAAGACAGTGGAGCAGGCAGCCATGAGACACAGTCAGTCCATAAGCTAGGTGCCTGTCCCCGTGCAGACCATGCCCTTACAAAAACATTTTAATGTGCGGTGCCAGTGTGCACCGAAATACAGGAGTGTACTGTATGTGAATTGGAGATACGCTATGGTTGTGTGGAGAAGCTAGCATGTGTCAAATATCAATATCTGTGGGTGCAGAGTGTGTGTGGCCACTGCCCACAGAGTGCATCTAGACATGTTGGTGCCAGTCATCCAAAATGGAGGTCTGGAAGAGCAAGCAGCGAGCTGGATCTCCAGGTACTCGCTCTGACTTCTATGTTGGGAACTCTCAGTATCTAGTTTTTATCTGGCAGGCGGTGAAACCTACGTATTCCTGTTAACAGGCACTTCACCACTTACGATCTCAATGCCTGGAACTTAGATGAAAAATGTAACTTACTGGTCCCGATGTGGAGAAAATACTCACTCAATTTCTTGCGCGATTATCCCAAATTTTTTGCAATAGCCGACTTCATTCAGGGAAGATTCCACCCAGCTTTTCTTTGCCTAACTTATTAAAACCTTTTTGGCTCACCACATTCAACCTTCCCCATAATCACCTTTACTCCAAGGAGAAAAATCCCAGTTTCTCCAACGAAAATTCCTCATCCCTGAAACTATTCTGGTAAATCTTCTCTGCAATCTCGCAGGGTCTCTCACAACCACAATGGCCAAAATTTGGGGCAGTTACTCTATTTGTGGCTCCAGATAAGAGCTGCTGGCTTCATTTAAAATAAGCAGATAATCATCAAATAATGGTGTTAGTTTTTACCAAAACAAAATGGCCAAGCTTCCATTGCTTCTGAACCTTTGGTGCTTTGGGGTAGCCCAGTCAAATCTGCACTAATTGAGCTCTTCTTTCAATAGTGATTCTCAATGACAACGTAATCTGTGAGATCATGTAACAGGAGCTTTGTGGAAACGGTTGCACACTGACAACCAGTTCAACTCCTCTATGCTACAGAATCTTCACAACAGACAGAGCACAGACACCATTAACACTGCAGACTGCTGGAAATATGCAAAGAACATCTAAAGCTGTAACTGATCCTCAAGTGTTTGACCTAGAGATTGACTTGTGTTTCCGGACTTTTCCACCCTTCTTGTTGCTGCAGTGCTGCATCTCCACTCATTGTCAATGCTAAGCTATCAATAGGGGCATAAAATACAAGAACAAAGACGTTACAATTAATCTGTATAAAATACTGATTCTGCCTCAACTGGAGCATTATGTCCAGTTCTGGGCACTGTACATTCAGAAATCATTAGAAAGGGTGCAGATAAGATGCAGGGAATGGTTCCAGGGAGGAGGAACTTCAGTTCTTTGGATAGGTTAGAAGTTATTCTCCTTAGAGATGAGTAAGATAAGAGGAGATTCAATAATGGTGTTCGATATCACAAGAGGATCTGGGACAGTGCAGAAAATGTAGACTGTTTAAAAGGACTGTACATATCATCCAGAGGACAAAAAAAGAACATTAAAACAGCAATATCCTGGAAATGAATATATCGCTCATAATGGAGCTCCATCTTTAAGGATGCAAAACAAATCAGACCAGTATGTGTTATTCACCAGTTTTATTGGCTTTTCCTTCAGCTGATGTAAGGATCGAGAACCGGGGCACAGTGACTTCAAGCAATTGGCAAAACAAACAAAGGCAATATGAAGAGAAACCTTTTCACATAGGGAATGGTTCGGGAGCGAAATGTGCTGCCTGAGAGTGCGGTGGTTCAATTGAAGGTTTGAAAAGCAATTGGATTAATTAGAAGAATGTGTAATAAGGGGGAGAAAGCCTGGGAAATCTTCTAGATATATTGTTCATTCAGTGAGCCAGCACAGACCAAATGGCCTCCTCTTGCTCCGTAATTGTATGTCTGACATATCTGCAGATGCTACGTGGTATTCCTCCAGAGCCCGTTTTGTCTTGGGTATATCCTACCGCTATTTGACAATTGTCTGCTTACTTCAACAAAACCAGCAATTGGGGACCATAACTAGAGCCTGGTGTCCGGTTCTGGTCGACATACTTAAGGAATGAGGTGGAGAGGACCACCTCCCAGTTGCGAACCATTTCAGCTCCCCTCCCATTCCTCAGACGACATGTCCATCCTGGGCCTCCTGCAGTGCCACAACGATGCTACCCGAAGGTTGCAGGAACAGCAACTCTTATTCCGCTTGGGAACCCTGCAGCCCAATGATATCAATGTGGACTTCACAAGCTTCAAAATCTTCCCTCCCCCTACCGCATCCCAAAACCAGCCCAGCTCGTCCCCGCCTCCCTAACCTGTCCTTCCTCCAACCTATCCCCTCCTCCCACCTCAAGCCCCACCCCCATCTCCTACCTACTAACCTCATCCCACCCCTTGACCTGTCCGTCCTCCCTGGACTGACCTATCTCCTCCCTAACTCCCCACCTAGAGTCACCTTTACTGGCTCCATCCCCGCCTCTTTGACCTGTCTGTCTCCTCTCCACCTATCTTCTCCTCTATCCATCTTCTATCCGCCTCCCCCTCTCTCCCTATTTATTTCAGAACCCCCTTCCCGTCCCCCATTTCTGAAGAAGGGTCTAGGCCCGAAACATCAGCCTTCCCGCTCCTCTGATGCTGCTTGGCCTGCTGTGTTCATCCAGCTCTACACCTTGTTATCTCCGATTCTCCAGCATCTGCAGTTCCTACTATCTCTAAGGAATGAGGTGAGGGTTTTTCAGAGAGGTGCAGAGAAGATTTACTGGAAGGGTCTCAGGGACCTGGGGACAAAATAAATCAGTTCCCATTAGCTGCTGGCACAAGGAACTGAGGGACATGTTTAAGGATTTAGGCAAGAGATGCAGGAAGCGGGGGATAGTGAGGAAGAACCTTTTTACGCAATGAGTGCTTATGAAACTTATAGAACCTATGAAACTCAGCTGGCAAGAGTGTTGGAAGTTGCGATGATGAATGTTTTCAGAAATAAATAGGATGGGCACTTGAGACAATAATGGAAACTGATCAAAGATGGCCTGCATTGACTTGATGATTGAAATGGCCTCATGCTGTGGTGCATTTACTTTGTGGTCACAATCCCAAAACCTCAACAAGCGCACACCCTTCAAGGCTACACCCAGATGGTCAGTCTTCGCAGCACTTGGCCTTCAGTGATATATTACAGCCTTGCCTAGTGAACATTGGTACTTATTTACTAGAGGTCACAACAAAATTGATTTTGTGTCTTTACTCCCAGGTGGGATTGCTTCCATCTGGTTTAGTTTTCTAATTGTGGCTGGACCTGCAATGGCTTCTCTTCCTGATCTATCCTCGATCCTCTCCTATTTCTCACCTACATGTCACCCTTCATTGACATCATCCTA
Source organism: Rhincodon typus (assembly GCF_021869965.1). NCBI lineage: Eukaryota > Metazoa > Chordata > Chondrichthyes > Orectolobiformes > Rhincodontidae > Rhincodon > Rhincodon typus. The sequence goes on from NC_063370.1 coordinate 15,569,554, forward strand.
AGGTACAGCGTTGGTTTTTGTATACACACTGATGACACACAGGTCCATCTCACCACCACCTCTCTTGACTCCTTCACCATTTCTCAATTATCAGACCACTCATCTGACAGCCAGTACTGGTTGAGCAGAAATTTCTTGCAATTAAATATTGAGAAGACTGAAGCCATTGTTTTCAGTCCCCACACAAATTTCTACTTCCTAACTATTATCTTCACTCTCTCCCTGGCAACAGTCTGAGATGAAGCCAGTCTGTTTGCAACCTTGAAGTCTCATTTGATGCTGAGTTGAGCTTGTAACCTCATATTCATACTCACACCATCACTAAAACCAGTGATTTCAACCTCTGTAACATCTCCTGACTTCCCTTGTCTCAGCTCATCTGCTGCTGACACCAGGAGTCATTGCCATTGTTTCCTTTAGATTTGACTGTTCCAATGCATTTTTGGCTGCTCCATCATCATCCAAATCTCTGCCACCCGTGTCTTAACTCACAGAGATTCCCATTCCCCTATGTGCTTGCTGACCTACAGTGGCTCTCGATCAAGCCTTATCCCTCCCTAACTCTCTATAATCTCCTCCAGCCAAATACCTTCTCCAAGATACCTACACTCCTCAAATTCTGGCAGCTGGTGTGCTCTATGGTTATACTTTCTGGGAGTTCACTCCCTCATCTTCCTCCTTTAAAATCCTCAGTGGTACCTGCGGAGCTTTTGGTCATCTGACTTAAAGTTTCCCTGCATGACCCAATGTTATACTCTGTTCACAATGTTACTGTGAAGTGCCTTGGGAGGCTGTTCAGCCCATCATCTCTTTGATAGGTCTTTGTTGGAGCCAATCAAATCCAATGCCATCAGCTGGCTCCTTGCCAAAAGCCCAGACAAGGTAAATATTGTGAGCTATATTTGGGACATTTCCATGACCTACACACAACACTGCTCTCCCTAACCCATCCAGCTCAGAATCGACACACTCAATTTTGTAGTGAAATATTGAAATGGTCTAGGCCCATGGACTGTTTCCATCCTGTTTTTATGATAAATAGCAATCAAACTTAAATGAAACTGCCGTGTAAAGTTATATGTGTTTGAATCCCTTAATTAGAAGAGGGACCAAAGGCCAGTGCAATTCTGGGATACAGCCAAGTTCCCTTCAAAATGCAAAATTCAACAAGCTCAAAGACTGAAAGGTCTATACTTTTATATAATGTATCCATGCATGTTGCTGGCTAAGTCAGCATTTATTTCTCATCCTTAATTGCCCTTGAGAAGGTGGTAGTGAGCTGCCTTTTTGAACTGATGCAGTCTTTTTGCTGTAGGTAGACTCACAATGCTGTTAGAGAAGGAATTCTAGGATTTTGACCCAGCTACACTGAAGAAACAGTGATGTATTTCCAAGTCAGGATGATAAATGGCTTAGGGGGGCCTTAGAAGTTATGGTGATCCTACATATCTGCCCACTTGTCCTTCTAGGTGGATGAGGTTCTAAGTCTGGAAGGCGCTGTCTAAGGAACCTTGCACAATTTCAGCTGTGCATCTTATAGATGCCACAGAACATTGGTGGTAGAGGGCAGGGATTGTGACAGCAATCAGAAGGACTGCTTTGTCCTGGATGATATCAAACTTTTTGAGTGCTGTTGAGTTGCACCCATCCAGGCAGGTTGGGAATATTCCATCATACTCCTGACTTGTGCCTTGTAGATGTTGGACAGGCTTTGAGGAGTCAGGAAGGTGAGTTCCTCAGTGCAGGAATCCTAACTTCTGACTTGCTGTTGGAGCTACTTTATTCATATGGCTAGTCTAGTTCAGGAACTGGTCAGTGGTAATCTCCAGGATGTTGATTGTGGGTGGTTCAGTGATTGTGATGCTATTGAAAATCAAGGGTTGATGGTTACATTCTGTCTTGTTGGTAACGGTCATTGCTTGGCACTTGTGCTGCTTGCCATTTATCAGTGCAAACCTGGATATTGTCCTGGTCTTGCTCTATTTGGATGTGGACTGCTTCAGTATCTGAGGAGTCATGAACGGTGTTCGGCATTATGCAATCAACAACGAACATCCCCACTTCTGACCTTAAATTAGAGGGAAGGTCATTGATGAAGCAGCTGAAGATGGTTTGGTCTAGGACACTACCCTGAGGAACCCCTGCAGAGATGTCCTGGAGCTGAGATGACTGACCTCCAACAACCATAACCATTTTCCTTTGTGCCAGATGTGACTCCAATCAGCAGAGTTTTCGTCCTGATTCCCATTTGCTAGAGCTCCTTGAAGTCACACTCAGTCAAATGTGGCCTTGATGTCAAGGGCTGTCACTCTTATCTCACCTCTGGAATTCAGCTCTTTTGCCCATGTTTGAACCAAGGCTGTAATGAGGACAGGAGCTGAGTGGTCCTTTGAACCTAAACTGAACGTCAGTAAGCAGCTTATTGCTAAGCAAGTTCTACATTGTTGATGACCTTTTCCATCACTTTACTGATGATCGAAAGTTGACTAATGGGGCGGTAGTTGGCCAGGTCAGATTTGACCAGACTGTGGGCAGCTCTTCCAATTTTGGCTGTAGTCCCCAGATGTTGGTAATGAGGACTTTGCAGGATCGATAACGATGAGTTTGCTGTTGTTGATTCTGGCTCCTGAGCTGATGGCAGGTGGCCCATCCTATTTTGAGGCTTTTTTACAGTTTCATGCAATCAGTGGCAAGCTGAGCCATTTCAGACAGCAGTTTCAGATTCAATTATATTTCTGTGGGTTTGGAGTTACAAGCATTCCAGACCAAGTAAGGATGGCAGATTTCCTTCCCTAAAGGGCTTTAATGAATCAGATGGGTTTTTACGATAATCAGTAATGGTTTCATGGGTCATCATTAGACTTTTTCATTCCAGATTTTTTAAAATTCAAATTCACATCTGCAAGGTGCATTTCAAACCTGTCCCCCCAGTGTTGTGTTCTGTCTCACAACAGATATACAATACATCTTTAAAGGACATGCTCAGGATGTCATCACCATATTATAGCATGTGACTTATTGGTATAAAACTCTCAGTCTCCATCATACTGAGCTGTGTCCCCTTGGAACATGACAAACTGAGGGAAGTGTGCTATTGTCTGTCTGAATTGCTTAGCTTGAGCCCAGACTTGTCGGTGCCTGTGATTGCGGTGTATGTAAACAAGTAAATAACAGTTGTTGGAATAAAGGTTTACCGAGTTCTTCAGCACTTTTGGACAGTATGGTAGCTCAATGGTTAGCACAGCTACCTCACAGCACCAGGGACCTGCGTTCAATTCCAGCCTCGAGTATCTCTCTGTGTGGAGTTTGCGCATTCTCCCTGTGTCCATGTGAGTTTCCTGCAGGTGCTCTGGTTTCCTCCCACAGTCCAAAGATGTGCAGTTAGGTGGATTGGCCGTGCTAAATTGCCCAAATTGTCCAGGGATCAGTGGGTTGGCCATGGGAGGTGCAGGGGTGGGTTAGGGCCTGCTCTTCGGGGAGTTGGTGTGGACTTGTTAGGCTGAATGGCTTGTTTCTACTCTGTAGAGATTCTGTAAAACACTGTGTGACCACATCTCATATTTATGTTACAGGAGCCAATGTAAGTATCACAATGTAATATTTGCAGATCATCAGCTATCAGGCCATACATCACTCGTCTTGGTCTCTGGATTATTGGTCCACCAACAGTATCACTACACCGTCACCTCCACCCACTTCACTCTTACATCTCACAATCTCTACTCATTCCTCTGCTAAAATGTTTCCACGGAAACCATATTGAATAACAGACTCAAGCTTCCAATAATGCAAACTTAAATTAGAGAGGCCTTAATTTCCTATTTAGTTACTAATAAACTCATTCACTCATTATCCAATGATGAAATTACAGAGATTGACATGCAGTGCTGTGTGCAAGGTCATGCTCTTTCACCCCTCTTGGGCCTCTCTCTCCCTGTTATCTTCTTCCCAGGAAGTGATTAATTTCCAGGGGTCACTGGACAACACACTGATGGCTACAGTCTTCACGTCTGGGAATGAGATTGTAGACTGTCTCTGTGTTGTCGTGGGAGGAGGGGCTTCTGAATCCCCTAGTGCCGGGGGTGGGAGGAGTGTTGGTCTGACAGCTGCATGTCACTGCACTTCCTAATTCTATCAATTTGACAAATCTGTGTACTGCTACTGAGCTGCTGGTACAGCTGCTGTAAAATAAGCGTGAAATTAGCTCCGGTGAGGCTAATCTGTTGAAAAAATGTTTTTATTCGAGAATATGGTTTCCAGGGCATCAAACAAAAACTCATTGCAGAAAAAAAATCCTTCCATTTCTGAAGAATCTTTCATGACCTCACAAAGCTCTTTACAGCTATTGAAGTATTTTTCAAAGTAAAATCAATGTTGTCATGTAGGAATTCCTAGCCAGTTTGTACACAGCAAGCTCCCTCAAATGGACACGGGTTAATGTCCAAATCATCCATTTAAGTGAAGCTTGTTTAGAGGTAAGGAAAGGCCAAGATTCTGGCGAGGACTCCAATGGTCACTTTGAATAATGCCGAGGGATAGTTGACAAGTGCCCTGTTTAAAGTCTTATCCAATACAATACAATGCTCCCTCATTACTGCATTGGAGAGGTCGGATTGGTTTTATGTCCACTTCTCTGAAAGAACAATGGTCTGTTTCCAGTGATGAGAATGTTCTGCAATGACGGTGACTCAGTAGCACCATGACTGACCAAGATGGCCAAGTCCTAGACTGCAAGGCTCACCATTTGGTGCAGAAAATCTTCTAACATCTACTCTAGTGTTAGCATTGAGAATTATGTGTGCTGTTAACAGAAAGCACCGCTTCAACTCAGCGTGGCTTCGTTGACAGCACCTCCCTAATTGCTGAGAAGGATTAGAGCAACAATCTCCTGGCAACACCATCATCTCCAAATTAGCCTCCAACTCAATTTTGTGCTCCATCCTGACTGGGACATACATCAACTGTGTCTTCATTGTCCCTGAGGTTTTATTCTGGAATTCCCTATCTAACAGCGCTCTGTCAACCGGACAGACTAAAATTGTTTAGGGTGAAACAAAGAGAATGCTGGAGAAACTCAGTAGGTTCTGGCAGCATTTGTACAGAGAGAACTCAGTTCTGAAGAAGGGTCAGGACTTGGATTGTTAACTCTGTTTCTCTCTCCACTGCTGCTGCCAGACCTGCTGAGTTGCTCAGGCATTCTCTTTGTAAGTTTCAGATTTCCAACGTCTGCAGTATTTTGCCTTCACAATCTGTTTAGAAAGATTGCCCTGCACTAATACCTTCTCAAGGGCAACAAGTGCTGGCAGTGTCCATGGCACCTACAAGAGCATGAATAAAAAATAAAATTGCAAGTGGGGTATATAACTGTCGCCAAGAAAAGAGAATTTATCAGTTTTGCAACTGAAGATCTGCAATTTGACTCCATTTGAATGTCACTATCAGATGTCTATATTAACTTTCACCACAGCATCTGTTAACCTTGTACAATGCAGACTGTATTATTCTCACATAGTCAACTGTTGTTTTGTCTTTGATGCACTAGTTACAGGACTTTTAATCTAAAGGCTTAGGCTAATGCTATGGGGCATGGGTTCAAATCCTACCACGGCAGCTGGTGGAATTTAAAATCAATTAATAAATCTGGAAAATAAATCCCGTCTCAGAAATGGTGACCATCAATATCAACAGTATAAAATGCCAATCTGGAGGGAAATCTGCCTTCCTTACCCAGTCTGGCTACATGTGACTCCAGATCCATCACAATGTCGTTGTCTCTTAAACTGCCTAGCAACTGCTCGGTTAAAGGACAAATAGGGATGGGCAACAAATGCTGACCTTGACACCAACAACTACATCCCATCAAAAACTAAATGGAGTATAAACTTTCATATTATAGGATGAGGGACTTCAGTGAATGTAGAGAGACTGAAGAAGCTGAGATTGATTTCCTAGATATGGAGGTGCCGGTGTTAGATTGGGGTGGACAAAGTCAGAAGACACACGACACCAGGTTATAGTCCAACAGGTTTATTTGAAATCACAAGCTTTCAGAGCACTGCTCCTTCATCAGGTGATGTCAGGAGAAAGTTAAGGGGAGAGAAAATAAAGTGGTTCAACATTGTAAAGGGCTTTGTTAGAGTAGATAAGGAGAAACTATTTACGGGGTCAGGAGGGTTGATAACATTGCAAGACAAAGATCCAGGATAATTGGCAAAAGAACCAGAGAGAAGAGGAGAATTTGTTTATGCAACAAGTTTTTTTTTGATCTATATGAAGTGATCTGCCTAAGGGCATTTGCACCGTTCATTTCACTTTGCAGCCTTGCACTTTCCTCTCTAGATGCCCTGAGGAGTCTTCCACTTTCAAATGTAAGTTGTTAAACATCATCATACTCTTCTCCCTTTTGGTCTACATGCCTCTAATCATCCTCTTATCAGCTCCTTCAGTAAGTGCCCAGGCCTTAAAATGTGAACAGTCCAACTTTGTGGCCTTTTCATGATGTATTCATCATGAACTACCCTCCTCCAGCATCCTGAGAACCTCTTCATTGATCTTGTTTTCTCATCCCTCTACAGAAACAAATTTCAAAACTTTCTCGTTTTTGTAAGTTCACTTTCCTCAAGGATAGTGTTTCAGACCTGGATGAGAAGTAATTCTAAATCACAGTCTCAGTAATACTTTTCTTGACACAAGAATATGAGAGATAGGAGACTATTCAGCTCGTTGATAATACTGCATCATTCAATATAATCATGGCTGATTCTGTGCTTCAACTCCAAACTCCTACCTACATGCCATATCCCTCAAATCTCTGAGAGAATTTCAGTGGAAATTAAGGTAATTAATAACTGCAATTCCCTTCATGGGTCCTAATCACTGCTGCACAATTACTGTTAAACTCTGTTCCTTCCTGACATACCCTACCTGTCTTTACCCAACATCACTGCATTGTTTTTTGCCTCAACCTTTTTCTTTGAATTACTAAGTCTCCCTTCTCTGACCCCTCTCCCTCTGTTTGTCAAAGCCCTGTGCAGAGCACTAGTTATACATTTAACCAGCGTACTAATCCCAGCCTGGTTTAAGTAGAGTCCATCCCAATAGCATAGCTCTTGCTTCCCTGAGTATGGTATAAGAGCCCTGAATCAAAATCCATTCTTCCCACACCACTCTGAGTTGTGCACTTAATTGTCTGATATGTTTGATCCTATGCTAAATATCACGTGGATTAAGCAACAGTCCAGGGATGTCTATCTTTGATGTCCTGTGTTTTAATTTGGACCCTAACTCCTCAAACCTTCCCAGCAGGACATCATTCTTGGTTCTACCTATGTCACTGATTCCAAAATGGACTCCAACAACTGGATTGTCACCTTCCCACTTGACTTTCTTCTCCAGCTCCGAGGAGATGTCCTTAACTCTGGAACTCAGATGGATTGGGGATAATGCAGTGGAGGTTGTTTACCTTTGGTACAGACTGTAGATTGAGGTACTTTTCCAGTGAACTAATGATCATGAGGCGCGATACAATTCTGGGAAGGTGGCTCAGTGGTCAGCACTGCTGCCTCACAGTGCAGGGACCTGGGTTCGATTCCACCCTTGGGCGAATGTCTGTATGGAGTTTGTATGTTCTCCCGTGTCTGTGTGGTTTTCTTCTGTGTGCTCCGGTTTCCTCCCACAGTCTAAAGATATGCAGGTTAGGTGGATTGGCTATGCTAAATTGCTCATAGTGTCCAAGGATGTGCAGGTTAGATGGATTAGTCATAGTAAATGTAGAGTTACGGAGATAGCGTGGTGGGGGGCGGGTCTGGTTGGGATGGCCTTCGGAAGATCAGTATGGACTCAATGGGCTGAATGGCCTGCTTCCACACTGTAGGGATTCTATAATTCTATAAAAATTGCCAAAAAAAGGTTTATTTCATTCAGATCCATTCTGATTGTAGCAGCTGCCCCAATAATACAGTTGAGAGGGCATCAGTTTTACTGCAGATTTCTTCCTATGGTTATCTATACCATTTGAGATTTTGATGGTCCTCTTTAATTTGCATTTAAACGGTGATATTGTCCTAGTCTATTTCTCCCACTTCAGATGAAGATTCATCATTGATTAACCAACAACTCATCAGTGGGAAAAGATGGGGATACATGGAGGTTAAAATAACATTAGGAGTAGCCTTTCAAGTGGTCTACTGCTGAGAGCAAAATAGAATGCTAAATAAAACTCCACTACAAGATTAGAATTTGAACTTTGTGAGCAAGTTGAGTTAGTAAGGAAATGTTCTGAAGTGATATGCAGAATCTGTGAGCTATGGCCTTTCATGTTTGGTATGCTTGCTTTTATTGGCCAGTGGAATTGAGTTGGGAGGACACTTTTGTCACACTATGTTCAGTTCTGGTGTTCCTGCTGTGGGAAAGATATTGAGAAACTTAAAGGGTTCAGAAAAGATTTACAAGGATGTTGCCAGGGTTGGAAAGCTTGAGCTGCTATAGGGAGGGGCTTAATAGGCTGCAGCTATTTCCCTGGAGCATCAGAGGCTGTGGGAAGACCTTAGAGGTTTATAAAGTCATGATGGGCATGGATAAGGTGAATAGCCAAGGTTTTTTCCCTGGGTAGGGTATAGGTTTTGGTGAAAGGGGGAAGATTTAAAAGGGACCTGAGGGGCAACATTATCATGCAGAGGGTGCTGCATGTATGAAATGAACTGCCAGAGGAAGTGGTGAAGAAACATTTAAAAGCATCTGGATGGCTACAGAATACGAAGGGTTTAGAGGGATATGGGTCAAATTCTGAAAAATGAGACTGATTTGTTTAGGATATCTAGTCGGCATGGACAAGTTGGACCGAAGGGTCTGTTTCTGTGCTGTACATCTCTATGACTCTATGTCTAACCCTGTGATTAAACCTAGACCATGCTAGTGGGTGTATGTTTCTGATGTGAAGTGGTGGCCATACTTTCATTTACTGGACTCCAAGCTCCGGAATTCCCTCCCTAAATCTTTCCACCTGTCGACTCTTTCCTTCACCTTCCTGTTTTAAGACACTCCTTAGAACCCTACATCTTCAACTGAACTTTTGATTTCTGACCAAATATCTCCTTGTGTAGCTCAGGAACACATTCTTTTATAATGCTCCTGTGAAACATTTTGGGATGTTTTGGTGTGTGAAAGGTGCACTTGGTTTGTGCTGAGTTGAGTTCAGGCAGTTTCCATGCCTGACGAGCAGGTGCTAGTAATATAATTGACACCATGTTAATAATGTGTTTTTTCATCTTCCCTCTCACACCTTCCCATCTCCCCAAATGACTGTGCCACATTGAAAGGTGAGGTTGGTGTGGTGGGGAGGTTTGTCAATAAGCTGTTCCTCTGAGAGGCTGCTGTGGGTATCAGCTGAAAAGGAATATATTGATATATATTTTTATATTTCACGGTGTTTTATAGTCAATGATGTGCTTCTGGAGTGTCATATCGCAGGACACATGGCAACCAACTGAGGCACTACAGAATCCCACAGCCAATCTTGCGATAAGTGACAGCTTGACCTGCCTCAAACACCTTGGTTGAGTATTAGGTATTGGCCAGGATACTGTGGGATTCCCCAGTGCTCCACTTTGAAATTATGGAGATCTTGTACGTCTCCCCGAGAGGGCGAATGGAACCTTGGATTTGCCATGTATGCCACTGCCTTCATTGAACCAACTGGCAACTGAGAATAAAACCCTTGTCCAACCTTTCCCATGCCTCCATATTCAATGCTCATATTGGCCTCAGTGGGTAGCATGTTTACAAGGTAGAGCGAACATTCCATGGTTTTTCATTAACTATTTTAGGTTGGAGTAAGGATGGTGATTATAAGTTTTATTTTATTTGTGAAGGCTTGAATAATCCATGATCTCAGATTTCTTGTTTGTTCCTCTCGTTTCCATTGGGTGTATCTATAACTGTTTCTATTCTGAACTTCCTTCCCTCAATATCATCACTATTTTTGCACAGTCTATTACCCAGGTTCATTTGCTACCAATGCCTCACTTTCAGAGAGTGAGAAATCAGTTTGGGCCTTAACCCTTCTCTACAGGTTCCTGAAGACAAAACTCAGCAGGGAATCCATTGCCTTGAGGAAACCCCTCCCACTGAGGCCAGGGGTTTTGTGGTGTGGGGTTGTGGGAAATAGCAGTTTGGCAGCAAGTGCTGGCAGGGCAGGAGTCACACTCAGTGGGCTTATTCCTTTTCGACTCCCATTCTCTCACTCAGTGCCTTAAGGTTCCCCATCCCCACCAGGAGACCACAAGGAACCTGTATCATTGTGCTTCCTGCATGGTCACCAATCAGCATGGTCACCAATCAGCCCCAGTGGTTGTGAGAAGAGGTCTTCAAGAGGGCATTAACTGCCTTAGTTGGCAGCAAGAGGGATCTAATTGGAGAAGGAGGTAGGAAGGCAATCGGTTCTTATCTGCCACCGTTCTGCTCAATTAAATACCCTCCCTGCCACCAAGATCCCCACAGGAGAGGCCACAAAATACCACCCAAGCAGTTACAAAGCTGTGGAAAAATTAGCATGCAAGGCTGAGCATTTAGATTTTGGGTTTTCAAGTCTGGGAGCTGTTGTGAGTTGTCAAGCATGAAGGGTTTTAATGAATGGGGTATGGCCAGTACAATTTAGGATAAACCAAGGATTAAGACAGTATGGATGGTAGGAGGTCAGGATGGTGTTGGAATATTCAACTCTGGAAGAATCAGTGGGTTGAGGGTTTCAGCAATGAATGAGCTGTAAGTGGGTTGAAGTTGGCAGTCTTCCATGATGGTGAGGACATAAAAGGGTCAGGATAGCACCTTAGAAACCTCTAATAATAGAAAATAGAAGTAGGAATAGGCCATTTGGCCCATCAAGCCTGCCTTACCATTCAACATGATCATAGCTGGTAGTCTACATGACACCATATTCCCGCTCTCTTCCCATATCTTTTGACACTGTTGGCTTCTAGAAATCTATATCTCTTCTTTAAATACGTGCAGTGAGTTGGCCTCCACAGCCTTCTTGGGTACAGAATTCCAAACTCATCAACCTTTTAGGGAAGATATTTTTCTTCATCTCAGCACCAAATGGCCTACTCCATATTTTCAGATTATGACCTCTTCTGCTAGACCCCCGAACAATGGAAACACCATTGCTACATTCAGGCTATTCAACCTTGTCAAAATTTAATACATTTCAATGCGATTCCCTCTCATTCTTCTAAACTTCAGTGAATACAGACCCAGTCAATCCAGTATCTCCTCATGTTACAAGCTCGCCATCCCAGAAATCAGCCTGATAAACCTTCACTGCACTCTCTCCATGGTCAAATAAGATATGGAACAGCCTGCACCAGTGTCAGCAGAGATCTGAAACCAGTGCTGATGAAATGCAGTTTTAGCCCAGAACCATTGGCAATAACTTTGGACTTCCCAATTTCTAATTGTCGGACTTCTCAGTTTGTTCAGTTGTGGATGGTGGATGAGCAGCATGACAAATCAGATACAGTGGTGGAGTCCAGCGATATTCTGCATCTGGGATGTGAGCAATGGTCTGTAGTGCGAGATCACGCATTAAAACAAACAGCCCATGAACTTGTGCAGTAAACTTCCTCAGCTTTGGCCTGAGGTTGCAAACTGCATCAAAACAGGATGCAGATTGAAAAATAACAATTAGGAGTTGTTTAAGGCAAGCTAATGATAAAAAAGAAACCCACAGGAGATTCTTGGCTCCAGAACATACAGTAAATATTTTATTCTGTAAGTACTCCAATCGTGTATCGAGTGCGCCATTCTGAACCTAATGATCTTGATGTTAAGTGCATAAACCCATGTAGGTGACCTGCCATCATGGTTTGGTGGCCTTGTGAAGCTTCCAATACTTGTAACATTTTACCTTATTTACTGCTTCTGACACTGCCACTCCTGTGCACTGTTGAGGATCTGCTGCATTGCTGCATGTGCTGCCTTTCAGGTGAGGTTTTTTTCTGGGTGTTATCTGTTTGGTACTATGGGTGTAAATAATTACAATATGAAGAAGGGAGTGATATAATGGATTGAAACAGAGAATTGGGTTGGGGGGTGGGGAGGGGTGGGGGGGAGATGGTGGATGGTGTGGAGGGATGGTTGAGGGGGGTGCAGGAGGTGGTTGTAGGACAAAAGGTTAGTCTGATCAGTATGCTCATCGGCACAGGGTGTAGGAACATACAACAGTATAGGCCAGAGTAGACCATTCAGGTCTTTGAGCCTCCTCTAATCAGCTACCTCAATGCCGCCTTCCCATGCTTTCCCTGCATCCCTTGAAGTCATTAATATCCAGATAGCTATTGATTTCTGTCTGAAACCTGCTCAAATTTTGAGGTTGCACAGCCCCTGGGGTATGCTATTCACCATCTTCTGAGTGAAGAAATTCCTCCCCTCCTCAGTTTTAAAATGGTCCACTCCTGAGGAAAAGGATGTTCAAGGACAACAACATCAGATCTGAAAGTAAGCTCATAGTTTCTAGAGCTGCGGTAGTTCCCACCCTCCTATATTGCTTTGAGACGTGTACTCTCTCTGGAGCAGTACCACTGACGGTGACTGCGCAAGATCCTGTGAATCCGCTGGGAAGACAGACACACCTACACCAACGTACTTGACCAGACCAACATCCCCAGCATCGAGGCACTGACCACCCTTGATTGACTACAAGGGGCTGGGCACGTCGTCCGCATGACCGACACGAGACTCCCCGAGCGGGTGCCGTACTCCCGGCTCCGGAACGGAATTGGATCTCTAGTTGGAAGAGGAAGTGCTTCAGGGATACCCTCGAGGCCTCACTGGTGAAATGCAACATTCCCACAGACCCCTGGGAATTTGTTGCCCAAGAACGTCCAAAGTGGAGGAGGAGCATCTGGGAAAGGTGTTGACCACTTTGAGACTCGTCGCCAGGAAAAAGCAGAAGCCAGACGAAAACAGCGCAAGGAGCGCGCTGCACTAACAAAGCATTACTCACCCCTTCCCATGACCACCTTCTGCCCCAAGTGTAACAGAGCTTGCAGAAATCACATCGGTCTGTACAGCCACCTACGGACTCACCCTGAGAATGGAAGAGACTCATCCTTTATGTGAGGGACTGCCAATGATGATGATGGTGATGACCCCTTATCCTGAGATTATGTACCCTAGTTCTAGACTCATTAGGCAAAGCAAACAGCTTATCCACATCTATTCTGTCATGCTGTGTATGAATGTTGTAAGTTTCACGGAGATAACCTCTCGGTTTTCAACAATCTAGAGAATGTAAGCCCCATTTCCTCATCTCCCCTCCTGCAATCCCAGGGATTAGCCTAATAAACCCTTTGTTGCATTCTCTCTGCAGCAAGTATATCTTTCCTCAAGTAAGGAGACCAAAATTGCACAAAGTACTTCAGGTGCGTTCTCACCAAGGCTCTGTACAATTACAGCAAGATATCTTTATGATTGTACTAAAATCATGCTGAAATGCCAAATGACCTTGTCTTGTTTGTAGCCTATGGCAAGATGAAGCCACAGAACAGTGTTTCTCAAACAAAATTAATATTTTCTTTGTCTCAGAAGACTCTCTAAATGTACTTCAGCAGCACATTGAAACTAAGAAGAGAGAGGGCAAGGGAGTTCTCCGTGGTGTCCTGGGCAATAGTTATCCCTAAACTAAAACCCAGAAAGCGGATTATTTGATGATTCAACGTTCAATTGAACTTTTCTCTGTTGTGTGCACTATGTTCTGAATTAATTTGTGACCATGTATACCATGGGGAACTGGTGATCATTTTCTCAGTGGTGTTTGTAGATTATTGCTGCGTGGAAATTGTCTGCTGGATTTCCTGCACAATCAGCACATGTGAAAAATTAATTTCATTGACAAAAGTGCTTTGGGGTGATTAGCATTTGTAAAAGCTAAGGTCTTAGGAGTTCAAACCTCACTCCAGATTATAGGCTGCTGTCAGAGTGACCGTCTTTCACATGCGATGGCAAAACCAGAATAGATTGTTAACCGATTGACACTACCACTCCTTCATCATCTCCACTCCCTTGCCCAACTCCCATTAGATCCACTTCAACCCTTTTTCTGATTCACTTTGGGAACTTGTTTAACCATTAAGGTGAAAGATGCCTGAACTGGAATTGGAACATATTCAGATTGTGCCTCAACTAAGCTGAGCTACAACACAATTAGATGAGCAGTAAAGCTTCCCCTGGCCACCTCCAACTGTGATTTAACATTGTGAAGGATCCATTAACCTTTAGGGAATATTGCCACGTTTTGGTCTATCACAACTGGGAATAGCTCAACCGGTATCATGCAGACTCATGTATCAATATACGGATTGGAACTGGATTCAATGCAGATCCTAGTTGTGAAAAAGAAGTATTGTGTCATTGAAGAAGGGTCCCGACCCGAAACGTCAACTTTCCTACTCCTCTGATGCTGCCTGACCTGCTGTGTTCCTCCAGCTCCACACTGTGTTATCTCTATTGTATCATTGAAAGACAGGTTTAGGGGATTGAATGCTTTAATGAGTTAGCCACTATCTTTTGATTCCCTGCTGCAGATTCAAATCTATTCCAGGTCATCAGGATGAACGGTGCTTCTGCTAATGGTTTTAATCTACATTCATTCCTATAACACAAATATTTCTTTAATTTTAAGTGCCACTCAGACAGTCCTGAGTCCCTTTAATCAAGTTCCAAATGAGGCTATGTGAATGGTAGAAGGTTTTGGTGATTGGAACTTGCTCCATGAAGTCACCATTGAAAGTGAAGAAACCATGGAAACTTTTTCCATTTGTTCATGGGATCTGTGTTTGCTGGGTGCATTTGATGCATATTGCTAAATGCCTCTTGAGAAGGTGCCGCCTTGTTGAGCTGCTGTTGTCCATGTGGCATCAGGCCACACACAGTGGGGAGGGGCGGGGTGAGGTGGAGTTCAAGGATTTTGACCCAGTGACACTGAAAGAATAGTGAAATATTTGCAAGTCAGGATGGCACGTGACTTGGAGGGGAATTTTAAGATGGTGGTGTTCCCATGTATCTTATGTCCTTGTTCTTCCAGGTGGTAGAAGTTGTGGGTTGGAAAGTGCTTTTGATAGAGCCTTGGTGAGTTCTTGCAGTGCATCTTATGGATAATACAGACTGCCATTTCTGAGCATCAGTGAACAAGAAAGGTTTGTGCTTCAGTAGTGCCTTCACGACATTGCAAAGTTTTATAACCAATGAAGTGAAGTCACTATTGACGTGAAGCAATCAACGTGTGCACAGCAAGATACCAGAAATAGAAATATAATTTTGACCACATAGCCAGTTTCCAGAGGTTAATAAAGAGCTAAACTTGGTCACAATACTTAAGAATACCAGTGGAATCTTTACTGGAGACAGTGGCTAGGATCTCAATAGACTTCACATCTGAAAGACAATGTAGCACTCTCTCACATGCATGGAAAGCTGCCTCTAATCTGTGTTCAGATATCTAGAGGAGGGTTTGAACAATCAATCTTCTGACTCAGTAGTAAGAGAGCTGCTCACCTTCCAATGTCAGATAACATTCAATTGTAGAATCGAGCCAATTTGCCCAATGCTGGCTCCTTGAAAGAGCTTCGCAATTGGTCCCAACATCCCTGCTCATTGCCCATGGCCCTCAAAGGAGCAATGTCCCAGGATGGGTCCCCTGAGGTGACATCAGCCTCAGTTTCAATTAGCCTCATTTACAAAATGGAGCTATTCTGAAAGGTGGAATATGAACCTTTGGCAAGCGAAAATGAGCAAGATCGAGAAAAAAGGCCTCAACTTGCAGTGAACTGTGGGGAGTTGAAAGCCAATGTATAACTCACTTGCTCACGAACTCACTCAGATGAACCATGGATAGTTAAAAATCAACAAGGCCAATCAGTGGCAATGCACTGAGGGATAACACATCAAGTATAATGGCTAATGTATCATCAGTTTGGCCTCTCTTTGTAACCCAGCACTGACCCCAAGCTCACTGCATGGGAGACTAGGCTCTGCTGCTGACACGCTCTCTGGTGACTTACTAAGAAACAAGGCACAGTTACAGGCTTGTACATCTCTCTTGTTTCCCAGGGAATGATAGAGAAGCTACTGCTATAGTCAGTAAAACATGATACTCCCCCAGTGCCCATTTCCTGAGGCTGGTTCTTTTGTTCAATTTGAGATCTGGTTATTTATCAAAGGTTAACTTCTGATCTCACTGAAGGTTGCAGTAAAGAACTGAGCTATCGTGTTTCACATCCACCCTGCCATTCTGCTGGCTCTGTGATGCAAAGCACTGCCCAGTGTGGTGCTAAGGTATTCTAGGCCAGGAAGGAGGTACAATTTTGTCAAACCGTCTATTAGTTTTCTTGGGGAGGTGCTTTTCAAAACATCATTGTGAGCATCACCGCTGGGCCATCATTTATTGCCCATCCTGGACACCCTTTTGAAGGTGCTAGTAAGCTGCCTTCTTGAACCACTGCTGTCCCCGCAGTGTAGGAAATCCAGAGTACCATTAAGCACGGAATTCCAGGATTTCAATCCAGCGACACTGAAGGAATGGCGTATATTTCCAAGCCAATGGTCTATGGCTTGGAGGGAAATCTAGAGATGAAGGTGCCAGCACTCACCTGCTTTCCTTGCCCTTTTAGCTGTTGGACATTTGTGAGTTTGGAAGGTACTGTCAAATAAGTCTAGGCAAGTTTCCACAGTGCACTTTATGGATGGTACACTCTGCAGCCAACAAGTGTCAGCAATGGATCGAATGAATTGTTACGGTGTTGGATGCGGTGCTGATAAGCCCATTACGTTTGAGACTTTTGGAGATCGTGAAAGATGCTACTTGGATGCAACTCTTCTTTCCTTTTGGGTACTGTGTGCTATTGTTCACATTAATTGCAATGATGTTTCATAACATTCAATTATTCTGAAGCTTCATTGGAAGCTTGTTTATATTAACCTATTCCTTCAGGCCACAGAATCTCATTCCCAAAAATCAATCCTTCATCAATTTGTGGTTCGTTGGCAGTGTTGACAGGAGTTCATAGTCAGGCTGTTGCATGTAAATTTTTAGCTCAGGGTCAGAAAGAATTTACAAAAAATAGCTGACTCATATTTTGTTCTGATCTCTTTGAACGCAAAACCCTGCAGTATCCTGCACACCAAAGGCAGTAATCTGCAGCCCTCTGAGCAGACAAACCAATGTTAACAGGATGTCCCAAGCTCGGATGTAAATTAATTCTGAAAACTAATCCCAGAGCCTGCAAACTGCACCCTGCTACATGGGGGAGAATATCAACCCTGGACAGACCCAGATGAAGAAGTATCTTTCATCAAACAGTCACAATATTTGAGGAAAAGTAGGTCAGGTCCCTACAGGGAATGTGAGCCAACCACAAAGCTGGTTCCTTCACCCAACCCTCCAAAACTGACTTTCCAACTTTTCTTTTCGTACATGATACGTGGGCATTGCTGACAAGACCATCATTTGTTGTCCATCCTTAATTTTCATTCTAGGCCATTTCAGAGTTAACCCCATTGCTGTGGGTCTAAAGTCACATGTAGGCCAGGACAACAAATTTCCTTCTCTAAAGGGCATTAGTGAACCAGATGAGTTTTTAATAACAATCAATGAGTGTTTTAGGGTGACCATCAGGTTAGCTTGTTTTTTTTTTAATTTCAGAGTTCACTGAATTCACATTTTGCCATTTTTCATGATGGGGTTTGAATCCACGGTCCCAGAGCATTTGTCTTCAATTCTGGATTACTGGTCCAGTGACATTGCCACTACGTCACTACCTACTTCATCTGCAGAGCTGCAATGTCAGCAACCGGAAGAGCAAGTTAAGAATAGATTCAAAATCATATCTGGAGAGACAACCACCTAGATACTGAACGATTTGTCTCCTCACTGAACACTCGTCTTGAGGAGATGGGAAATAGAAGTAGTGGTGAATTTCCAGTTAATGAACACCACCTCCCCTAAATAAAACAATATATTAATATAAAATTAACACATTTGATATCTTCTCTCTTGCTTGTGAGATCATTATTCCATATGTACTAGAGCCTCAGGGACAGGAAGGGGGAAAATCAAGGGAAATCTTAAATGTTGTCTCATGCTCAGTGTAGAGCTGGCAAAACCACTTGTTTACTTTTTTAACCAGTGGTTTTGTTTAGTTTCTGGGTTGTCTAGCCTTTCATATGGGATGCTGTCATGTGCATTGTAATTCCCTGCTCCTGTGAGGTAAACTTAGGCCTGGTGTCTAGCCCAAAAGAAAACATCGATCAGAGGTGGCTCAGTGGTTAGTACTGCTGCCTCACAGTGCTAGAGATGTGGGCTCGATCCCACCCTTGGGTGACTGTCTGTGAATGTCTGCCTGGGTTTCCTCCAGGTGCTCTGATTTCCTTCCACAGTCAAAAGATGTGCAGGTTGAGTGGATTAGCCATGGGATATGCAGGGTTACACAGATAAAGTAAAGGGATGGGTCAGGGTGGGATGCTGTTTGGATGGTTGGAATGGGCTGAATAGCCTGTGTCCACACTGTAGGGATTCCACGATGGGGGAGAATGTTAGATTACATACTCATGATTGTGGAAAGACTCATGGCAGCGTGTAGGGTAGTACAAGAGCAATTAAAACATTCACAAGTTACATTGTCTGCATTTTCCATCAGTAGAACGCTTCACATGGGACATGAAATAGTGGTTGTTCTCATTTTGCAAGATGACTTACCTGAGATTCAAAAACAGAAATCGCTGGAAAGGCTCAGCAGGTCTGGCAGCATCTGTGGAGAGAAATCAGAGTTAACGTTTTGGGTTCAGAGATCCTTCCTCAGAACTGGTCGTAGCTAGGAAAATGTTTTTTATGCAGAATATAGGATCGGGTGAGGGGGTAAGGAGTAAGTGATAGGTAGATATAGAGCCCAAAGAGAGAGAACAGTTGGACAGACAAATGAGTGGATAACAAGAGCCTGGGAGAAAGAATTGCTATTAGTGGACAATTAGTTGCTAATGATGGGTGGAGTGTAGTAACAGATCATGTGATAAGAAGGCCTGGTGTGTGGGGGCTGGGGTAGAAGGTGCCTCAAGCCCCAAAATGGTTGAACTCAATGTTGAGTCCAGAAGGCTGTAGAGTTCCCAAGTGGCAAATGAGATGCTGTTCTTCCAGCTTGTGTTGAGCTTCACTGGAGCACTGCAGCAAGCCTGAGACAGAAGTGTTGGCCAAGGAGCAGGGTGGTGTGTTGAAATGGAATAAAATCTCCTGATCGTAGGAAGAAGAATGGGTTATGTCATATAACTATGCCAAATCAGTATCATCACAGAGAAGAGGATAATGGTGGGGTGGGGGGAGGTGTTGAGGAGTCGGTGCACAGTGTGTCAGGCAGTGATAGTGGTGAGGAACAACAAGGCAATTGGAGTACAGTGGAAGGAAGGACAGACAGCTTTCAAAGTGAACCTCCTATAATTCAATTATCCCACACAAATAATACGGCAGTTAAACATTAGTCATCTCTTATTTAGCAGAAGGCCAATGGAAGGTTCCTGTAAGACTACATAGAAATAGAAGGTAATCTGTGGAGTTAGACTTGGATATATTGCATCAGGTAGACATGATGTGGACGTGGGAGAGTCTACATCACTAAAATAGCATATCATTTGAGCCCAGACAGTCAGGCTCAAGAGGCAGCAGAGATTCAATACATGCTGGAACATCACTTAATTGAAACAAGTCAAACCTAGAGTTCACCAGTAGTGTTAGTTCCTAAACTAGATGCATTAACTAGATTCTGTATAGACTATAGAAAAATGAACCTAATCACAGAGACAGATTCGTACCCAGTTCCATTATCAGAAGAATGTATTGATAGTTTCTGGCAGTGCCACATTCCTTTCAAAGATTTACCCAATGAAAGGGTGTTGGCAAATGCAATCAACATCAAAGGCTAAGGGGATAGCCACTTTTGTTAAAACAAATGGGAGGGAAGCCATTTGGCCTAACGAGTCAGCACCAACTGTCCTAGACCCAGACCCCTGCCCTATCCCTGTAATCCCACATTTACACAGCTAATCCACCTACTACGGATAATTTAGTATGGCCAATCCACCTAATCTGCACATCTTTGGACTGACCCTAATCACTGTCCAGTGACCCCTTGGGTTGGATATAGGAGATGAGCCAGGGTTCCTGCTCCTGCTCACTGTCCAGTGTCTTTCTGCTGGAACTGAATTCGAAAGCCAGGAAGGTGCAGGACATCCTGGTTAAGTATGAGCAACAGGCCATTTTTAGAATACTGTGTTCAATTCTGGTCTCCCTGCTACAGGAAAGACATTGTGAAACTTGAAAGGCTTTGGAAAAGGTTTACAAGGATGTTGCCAGGGTTGGAGGGTTTGAGCTAAAGGGAGAGGCTGAATAGGATGAGGCTATTTCCCTTGGAGGGTCAGAGAATGAGGGGTGATCTTATAGAGGTTTATAAAGACATGAGGGGTGTATAGTCAAGGTCTTTTCCCGAGGGCAGGGGAGTCCAAAACTAGAGGGCATAGATTTAAGATGAGAGGGGAATAATTTAAAAGGGACCCAAGGCGCAACTTTTTCATGCAGAGGGTGTGGTGTGTATGGAATGAGCTGCCAGAGGAGGTGGTGGAGGCTGATACAATTACAACATTTAGAAGGAATCTGGATGGGTACATGAATAGGAAGGGTTTAGAGGGATATGGGCCAAATGCTGGCAAAAGGGACTAGATTAATTTAGAAGAGACAGTAAGAACTTCCGATGCTGGAGTCAGAGATAACAGATAACTGAAGAAGGGTCCTGACCCGAAACATCAGCTTTCCTGCTCCTCTGATGCTGCCTGGCCTGCTGTTTTCCTCCAGCTCCACACTGTGTTATCTAGATTAATTTAGAATATCTGGTTGGCATGGACGTGTTGTATCAAGGAGTCTGTTTCCATGCTGTATATCTCTATGATTCTATCTTGCTCAGAAGTACTGAGAAGTATGGTTGTCCCAAAGAACGGCACAAGGTTTGCTTTTAGGAATGTCATCTGCTTGACATTGTCAATACAGCAATGCTGTTGGGAATTATGGGGAACCTCCTTGTCGCTAGTCCGGAAGCAATCGTACCATGGAATCCAGGCTGACACTCTGCCCTGAACTGAGGGAGGCCTGTCTTTTGGATGCTACATCAAGCCAAGGCCTTGCCTGCCCACTCCCAGGATGGTTTCAGAGATCTTTTGTCTATGTTTTAGAGTCTTTCCAAGTGTCCTCACCAATACTTGTGTTGTAATGTAGATTTTTCAGGTCTTTTTATTTTGTCCATGGGATGTGCGATTTGCTGGCTAGGTCAGCATATGTTGACCATCCACATTGCTGTCATCATAACTTACCTCAGAAGCTATCTATGTATTCATCTACCAACATCATTGTAATAGTGATTCCTCAGCTAATAAAAAAAACAGAAATTGCTGGAGAAACTCAGCAGGTCTGGCAGTATCTATGGACAGAAAGCAGAGTCAATGTTTTGGGTCCGAAGACCCTTCATCAGAATTAGTAGTAGCTAGGAAAAAGTGGTATATATGCTGAAGACAGGGGGTGAGGGGTAGGAGTGAGAGAATAGGTGAACATGGAGCTCAGAGAGAAAGTGAGAGAGAGAGAGGCAGATAGGCAAACAAAGGGATGGATAATGGTAAGCCAGGGAAGGAGAAAAGCAGGTAATGGGGACCATAAGTAAGTGAAAATGGACTGGCTGAGTTGAAAGCAGCCCATGTCATGACACGGCTGGGATGTGGAGGTGGGTAAAGGACATAGGAGAAGCTGCTCAGGGTCTAAAATTATTGAACTCAATATTGACTCCTGAAGACTGCAGGATTCCCAAGTGGAAAATGAAATGCTGGTCTTCCAGCTTTAGCTGAGCTTCACTGAAGCACTGCAGCAAGTCTGAGACCAGGGAACCTGTTGGTGTGTTGAAGTGGCGGTAACAGGAAGCTCAGGGTCATTTTTACAGACAGAATGTAGGTGTCCTGCAAAGCGGTCATCCAGCCTGCATTTCATGTCCACAATGTAGAGGAGAGCACATTGTGATCAGTGAATAAGTAGACTAGATTGAGTGAAGTTTAGGTAAATCATTGTTTCACTTGCAAGGTGTGTCTGCAGCCCTGGATAGTGAGGAGGGAGGAAGTAAACAGGCAAGTGTTGTACCTTCTGTGATTACAGGGGGAGGTACCACAGGGGTGTGGGAAGCTGTTGGGAATGGAGGAGGAGTGAGCCAAGGTGTCCCAGTGGGAATGCTGCCTGTGAATGCTGACATGGAAGGGGAGGATAATTTGTGTCTGTTGGTGACATTCTGCTGGAGGTGGTGGAAATGGCAGCTTATGATCCTTTGGATGTAGATGCTAGTGGGATACAAAGTGAGTATCGGGGGAACTCGATTGGTGTTGAGGAAAGGCAGAGAAGGGGTGAGGGCAGAAGGAAATGGCTCAGATATGGCTGAGGGCTGCCAATAATGGCAGCACCTGGCTCAGCACTTGGCGCTGCTGCTTCATAGCACCAGGGACCTGGGTTCAATTCCAGCCTTAGGTGGCTCTCTATGTGGAAGTTATATGTCTTCCCTCTGTCTGCATGTGCTTCCTTCAGGTGACCCAGTTTCCTCCTACAGTCCAAAGGTGTGCAGGCTAGGTGGATTGGCCATGCTAAATTGCCCATATTGTCCAGGGATGTGTAAGTGAGGTGGACTAGCAATGTAAATGCAGGGTTACAGGGATAAGGGTGTGGGCCTGGGTGGGATGCTCTTTGGAAGGTCAGTCAGACTCAATGGGCTGAATGGCCTGCTTCTGCACTGTAGGGATTCTATGATTCTATGAATCACAGTGGCAGGGAATAGAACAGATGCGATGGAGATAGAGGAACTTGGAGAATGGAGTACAGTCTTTCCAAAAAGCAGGGTGTGAGGAAGTATAGTCCAGGTAATTGTGGGAGTCAGTGGGTTTGAAGTGGATCTTGATAGCCAGCCTATTCCCAGAAATGAAGGCAGAGTTCTCAAGGAAGGGAAGGAAGATGGACCAGGTGTAGGTCACAGCAGGGTGGAATTGGAAGCAAAATTGACCAATTCCGGATGAGGAAAGGAAGCAGTACCAATGATGTCATCGATGTACCAGAGAAAGTTTCGTAGATAGACCTGAGTAGGTCTGGAACATGGAATGTTCCACAAACCTCGCAAAATGACAGGCATAACTGTAAGCTATGTAGGTACCCATGGCCACAGCTTTGACTGAAGAAAGTGAGAGGAGTTGAAGAAGTTGTTCAAAGTGAGGATGAGCTCAGCCAGGCAGAGAAGGGTGATGTTGGATGGAAACAGTTCAGGCCTTCTTTCCTGGAAGAAACAGAAAGCCCTGAGACCATCCTGATGGGGGATAGGTGTGTAAAGGGGTTACATGTCCATGGTAAAGAGGAGGTGTCTGGAGCTGCGAACAGAAAATTTTTAAACTGGCATAAAGAATTAGAAGAATCATGGATGTAAGTGGGAAGGAACTGGACAAGGGGAGAAAACATTCAGTCCAAGGCAGGAAGAGGTAAGTTCTGTGGGCAGGAACAGGCAGAAACAATGGGTCTGCCTGGATAGTCCAGTTTGTACATTTTGCGAAGAAGATAAAAGCAGGCTGTACGAGGTTGGGGTCTATGAGCTTGGAGGCTGTATGGGGGAAATCGGCAGATTTGGTGATATTGTGCACACAATAGCCTGATGTTTGATTGTGGGTCAGGGTCCATGGGGAGATGGGAGAGGTGTTCGTGATCTGGCATTCAGTCTCAGCAATGCAGAGGTAAGTACATCAGACAACAACAGCACCACCCTTGTCGGCAGGTTTGAGTACAAAGTCAGGGTAGGATCTGAGAGCATGGAGCACAGTCAGTTCAGAGGGAGATAGGTTTCAATGGTTTGTGGAGGGGGAGGGTGTGGAAATTATGGTAACCAATGTCGCGTTGGCAGTTCTCAATGAAGAGGTCAAGTGCGGGTAAAAGGCCAGAGGAGGGGTGCAGGTGGAAGGAGAGTGTTAGAGGCGGGTGAAAGGGTCTGTGAGTCAGGGAGAGGACTCTTGTCCAAAGAAATGAACACAGAAGTGATGGCAATGGAAGAAGAGTTCAATGTCATGCTGTGCCCGAAATTCATCGAGGTCAGGGGGACACAAAGGAATAAAATTAAGACCTTTGCTAAGTACGGGACGTTCAGCATCAGAGAGTGGAAGGAGCCAGAGAAAGGTTGTTTCACTATATGGGATCTTGGTGTGTGCAAATTAGCTTCTATATATTACACATTACAGTAACTTCACTTCAAAAGTACCGAATGCAGTCACTTTGTTCTGTGTTTGTGAAAAGTCTCCCTCGCTCTCTCACCCGAGCTGATTTCCATCTGTAGCAGATTCCTCCATGGCCTGGCTTCTTCTAGGTGAGCACAGCAGCTGATAGCTGGGTGACAAAACCCCACCCCCTGCCCCCCAACCCCACCCCATTCCTGAGAGCACTTGAGGGGCTCCAGATCCTAAGAGTGAAGAAGTAGAAACAGCCTCAAAGATAAAGCCAATAGGCAGACCACCATGTGGGATTAAACCTCCGAAAACTCAGCTCAAAATAGAGGTTGTAGCGGATAAACTAATATCCTGAACACTCACCAGCCCTTTGCCTGAGGTTCCATTCCTCACATGTGAGCCTAGACCGTCAATGTTGGCAGGTTATTTGACCATGTGGTGCACTGTAGGCCTGCATTTCATGTTTCTGGCATTATGTGTGGCAAGTGTGTGCACTTTCCAGCATAGATCACAGATCAGGACAAGGAGTCTCACCATACTGAGGCCATATCTGCTGGATATCTGACAACATGGACCAGTACTAGGGAGCTGTAACCCAATGGGCTGTAATATCAGCAGGGGTGAGCCATCCAGGTAGCTGGTTGCAAATGAGTGTCAATCCTAGCATACCCAATATTTTATAAGCATTTACAATTCATTAGGGCACCAGTCCACCATTTCTCCCACTGACACAATCCAGTTTGACTTTCATTCTGAGACAGAAGTCATTTCATCAAGTGCCTTATAGAATCCCTACAGTGTGGGAACAAGCCATTGAGCCCATGTCAACCCTCCAAAGAGCATCCCATTCAGACCCACCGCCCTACCCTATCCCTGTAACTCTGCGTTTCCCATGGCTAACCCACCCAGTCTGCACATCCCTGGACACTGTGAATAATTTAGCATGGTTAATCCACCTAACGTGCACATTTTTGGACTGTGGGAGGTAACCAGAGCACGCGGAGGAAACTCACACTGACAGGGGGAGAACATGCAAACTCCACACAGACAGTTGCCCAAAGCTGGAACCAAACCTGGGTCCCTGGAGTTGTGAGGCAGCAGTGCTAACCACTGTGTTACCATGCCTTCTAGAGCCACCATGCCACCTAAGTATTTATATATTACAAATAACAAAGAGCAGAGGAATGGAGCCAATCGGATAACTCTCAGAGAGGTGGAATGTTTACAAGAGTCTAGATGGTCTTATTCTGTGCTGTATAATTCATGATACTTAGCAATAAGGGATTGAGATAAGACTGATGTTATGAAGGCGGGGTGTTATGGTGGTCTGAGGAAGGGTCACTGGACCTGAAACATTAACTCTGCTTTCTCTCTGCTGATGCTGCCTGACCTGTTGAGTTTTTCCTGATTTTATTATTGTGGGTCGGTGGTAATGTGGATTTGAGGTGAACATCAGTTCAGCCAATATCTTATGAAATGATACAGCAGGCTGGAGCAGCCAAATGGCCTGTTCCTGTTCCTGTTTGTGTGTTCCCACCACATGCATATAACAGGAGATGGGAGGTCTGAGTGCACAACTCACTGATGTACTAAGTAGAAACTCATGAGCAAGATTGTACATGGGACCAGTCAGGCCCCCCATGTTCCACATCCTCACGACGTGAGGTATAGAGTTTCTTACCTTATTCCTATGGCCAGTGAGAGACACAGCTCAGCACGAGCTACACCATCATACATGGTACTGGACTGGAAAGTCTAACTCTGTTTTTCTCTCCACAGATGCTGCCAGGCCTGCTGATTTTCTCCGGCAGTTTCTGTTTCTGTTTAAGACCTTTGGGGCGGCACAGTGCCTCAGTGGTTAGCACTGCTGCTTCACAGCGCTAGAGACCTCAGGCAGCTGTGGAGTTTACACGTTTCCCCCGTGTCTGCGTGGGTTTTCTCCCACTGCTCAAAGATGTGCGGCTGGTTTTTCTTTGTCATCAAAGATATGCAGGCTGGGTGGATTGCTAATTACCCCGTGGTTTTCAGGGATGTGTAGATTAGGTATGTTGTAGGGGGATGTCTCTGGGTGGGATGCTCTGAGGGTCGGTGTGGACGTGTTGGGCGGAAGGGCCTGTTTCCACACTGTAGGGATTCTATGAGCTACATTTTCACTGAACTGTTCTCACCTGTCCCCATGGGAGAACAGTTTTCAGGATACATGGGTTCTATCAACTGTAGAAGTAGTTGACAGTGGAACGATAACTTGCTCCGTTCATGTCTCCACAACATTTCAGAGCTGGAAATCATTTTGAAGTGTTGTAAAACAGAAATCACAGCGGCCAATGTGTACATGGCAACTCCGACAAACAGCTATGAGATGTCATGACCAGGTAATCAAAATGTACTGAAGTTGGTGAGCGGATAAATGATGAACAGGCATGAACTTACAACCTTATAACCCTGACGTGACAGCACGACCTTCAGACCCTAGGTGACACCTTGCATTGCTGTTGACTAGTTCTCATCGACTGGTAGCATTTTTTTTGCAGCCTGCCAGGTTATATTAGAGACCGACAGACACAGCGCACAGGAAGGACATACTCCAGACACTTTCGGGAAATGAGACTTCCCTGAAGTGTATGGGCAGCAATCTATCTTGAAACATTCCCATGCGATTCTGGTTTTCTACGATATCACAAGCTTGCATAATCGGTGATCGCCCGTGTCCGATAGTGAAGCAGGTACGATTCACGTGTCATAATACAAGAACAAGGTACGGGTGTACTGTCCAGTCCCTGCCAGCTGCCTCCGAACCTCCAGTTAGAGTTATTGCCATTTGCCAAGTTGAATGAGGAATAAAGGTCATGTTGTTTTGAGCGAGACAAATCCAATTTTACTTATGACAAGTCTTTTTTTTCTCTCTCTGCTTCTGATGTTTGCCAGTTTTGGCCGAGTCTCTCTCTCTCTCTCTTACGTTCTGTGGCAGACACCTCAGCCAGAAACTGAACTGTGACTGTGGAAACATGATATCTGGGTAATCCCATGGGTTTATTACAGTATCTGTCTCATGAACGTGTACTTTAGAATGTGGAAGAGACATTTAGTCAGAGCATGGTTAAAGTTATAAATTAGCCAGATCAACAGCAGGAAGATTTCATACACTGCTTCGGCAATATTTATCAGGTACAATGTAACAAAATTAGCACTTCTATTGGTAAATCAAGGGAAAGGAAATGCATTAATGCCGCATTTTCACTACCTCAGTATGTCCCACAGGACTTTAGAACCAATGAAATACTGTTGAAGTGTAATAACTGTTGAAACGCAGGAGCCACATAAAAACAGAGCAAAATTTGCCACAGAGACCATTCCTCTACTTAATCAACTGTGTCACAGGGACGGTTATATCAGCTCAGAGGGCAGAAAGGACTTTGGTTTAACAAAGTCAAAAGAGGGCTCCTCTGGCCATGTGGCATTCCCTCAGTAATGGACAGAAATTAGAGCCTTGATTTTGTGATCAGGTCTCTGCATTGGGGCTTGAAGCAATGGGTTTTGGACTGAAAGCCAGCACTGAGACGCGGCTGAACCATATGGATCCTAGCTGCTCACTAAGTAATCACCAAACTGTATTCATTCTGGGGATTACCATTGACCAGAAATAGAATGATCTCACCATGTAAATACAGTGGCTAGAACAGCAAGCTGGGAATCCTGCAGTAACCCATCTCCTGACTCCCCAAAGCCTGTTCGCCATCTACAAGGCACAAGTCAGGAGTGTGATGGAATACTCCCCACTTTTCTGGATAGGCACAGGTCCAACAACACTCAAGAAGTTCGACACCATCCAGAATAAAGCAGCCCCCATGATTGGTACCACATCCACAAAGATTTGTTCCCTCCACCACCAATGCTCAGTAGCAGCAGTGTCTACCACCAGCAAGATGCACTGCAGAAATTCACCAAAGCTCCTTAGACAGCAGCTTCCAAACCCAAGGTCACTACATCTGGAAGAACAAGGTCAGCAGATACATGGAATGCAGCCACCTACAAGTTCCCTTCCAAACTACTCACAATCTGATTTGGAAATATATTGCCATCCTTTACTGTCACTGGGTCAAAATCCTTGAATTTCCTTTCTAATAGCACTGTGGGTGACCCTATAGCACAAGTATTGCAGCAGTTCAAGAAGGGAACTGCCTTCTCCAGGGCAATTAGGAAGGGACAATAACAGGAAGTGGGAGGCAACAGGAAATTTGGGATTATTTTTGCAGAGTTTCCTGCCACTTCAAACACCGCCATGCTTTCTGGCCAACATTTCTGTCTCGGTCCTGCTGCAGTACTCCAGCAAAACTCAGCGCAAGATGGAGGAGCAGCATCTTATTTTCTGCTTGGGGACCCTGCAGCTTTTAGGACTCAATATTGGGTTCAATAATTTTTGAGCCTGAACACCTTCTTCCATGCCTTTTACTCATCTCCACACCCCAGGCTACATGGGTGGCTTTCAGCACAGTCAACTCATTTTTGCCTTCTTACGGTCCCCATTACCAGCTTTTCTCTCCTTGAGTATATTATCATCCAACCCATTGTCTGCCTAATTGTCGGTCTCTCTCTCTCTGGGTTCCATCTCCACCAATCCATTCACCCTTTCCTCTTGCACCTCACAACACCATGTCTTCAGCATATATACCATGTTTTCCTAGCTGCTGTCAGTTCCGAAGAAGGGTCACTGGACCTGAAACATTAACTCTGCTTTCTGTCCACAAATGCTGTCAGATCTGCTTAGCTTCTCCAACAATTTCTGTTTTTGTTTCAGATTTCCAGCATCAACAGTTCTTTATTTTATATAAATGTAATAATCTTGAGTTTATGTGCATTGATTTGCCAAATTGTGAAGCTAACTATTTAATTGTCCATAAGAAAAAGGAACAGGAATAGGCCACTCAGCCCCTCGAGCCTACTCCGCCATTCAACAGGATCATGGCTGATCCAACATTCCTCACCTCCACTTTCCTACCATTTTCCTGTAACCCTTGATTCCCCGACTGATCAAGAATGTATGTATCTCAGCCTTAAATATACACATGGTGGCATGGTGGCTCACAGTGCCAGGGACCCGGGTTCAATTCCAGCCTTGGGCGACTGTCTGTGTGGAGTTTGCACATTCTCCCCGTGTCTGCATGGGTTTCCTCTGGGTCCTCTGGTTTCCTTCCACAGTCCAAAGATGTTCAGGCTAGGTGGATTGGCCATGCTACATTGCCTGTAGTGTTCGGGGATGTTTAGGTTAGGTGGGTTAGACATGGGAAGTTAGGTGAATGGGTCTGGGTGGGATGCTGATGGGAGGGGTGGTGTGGACTTGTTGGGCCGAATGGCCTGTTCCCACAATGTAGGGATTCTATGACTCTGCCCCCACAGCTCTCTGAGACAAGGAGTTCCAAAGACTCTCAACCTTCTGAGAGAAGAAATTCCTCCTTAGCTCAGTTTTAAATTGGTGCCTGTTTGTTCTGAGACTATGCCCTCTGGTCCTAAACTCTTCCATGAGGAGTAACATCCTTTCAGCATTTCCCCTGTAAAGGCCCTTGAGAATCCGATGTGTTTCAATGAAATCACTTCTCATCCTAAACTCCAGCGAGTAGCGTCTCAACCTTTGCTCCTAAGACAATCCCTCCCTGTTAGAGATCATCCCAGTGAACCTTCTCCAACAGCCTCCAACGAAATGGTGTCCCCTCCAGTATTTTGAAAACATCTGGTAACCCTGACTGCTCCTGTCCTAAAATCTACTGATCAGAAACTACATTTGCCCGAATTTTTGAGTACTCCCACGCATTCCACGGATGTCATCGGCATCATTTCAGTACAAGCAGAAACAGGGTGCATACAATATTTGGGTAAGTTCAACATTTTTAAATCACTGATTTATAATGATTTATCACTGTTTTATGTTTCAGCTAAACATCTCTCTCGAAGTTGTTTTCCGGTTCGTACGTCCGTGGACATTTTACAGTCCAGAAAATTGCGAAATCCAGAATTTAGTCCCAAGCATTCCGCACTGGAATGGTTACAGTGCAATTATTTTCTTAAACTTTCTGAGTTGCAGCGGAAAAAAAATGCTGATATTTCAGGCCCTGACATCAGACGCAAAGGTTTTTGTTTTGCTGCGTGGGCTGGGAATTTATTTAACTTCGAACTGCACGATTAAACCTTGAGAATATTGCACACTAGTGCAACCCTACTATCAGGTTACTTCCAGCATCTTAGAGATGAATGGCAGGAGCACCCAGTGTGTCGCTATGATTAATGGGAATTAGTTTACACTACACAACTTAACGGTTGCTTAGGTGTTGAATTATGGATGCGTAGGAAGGTCCCTCTTTGAGTTTCAGCTTTCATTGACCCCCAGGTGACTGCCAGGCAGATGCGGGTTCGCGCTTCCACATTTTTGCAACGTGAAATGTCAGCGCGTTACTGCTGTTATGTTAATCAGAAGCCACGTTGATTAAAGTTGTGGAGGAAACCGGGTCTAAGGGTCAGTGATTTAGCTTTCAAATACAATCGCTGAGCCTCCTTAAACCTGTCAGCGACTCTACCGCAAAGGAGGACAGAGACAGCTGTGTTAGCAACCAAGAAAAAAAAACCCAGAAATTGCTGGACAAACTCAGCAGAGTTCAGTGACCCTATTACAGAGCCGCTGTGTTGGTCTTTGGTTCTCCCCGCTGTGCATACAGCAGAAATATTCACTGATGCTGGGCAGGATGTTGCGCGAGTCAGTCAGGGCTTGAAAAATATTTCTGAACAAGACCATCAAACCTGCCCATCTGATGGGACAAGTCATTCCCAGAATATCTCCTTAGGAATAACCTATTGGAGGAGATTATTGGGAATGTCTTCATGTCCACGTCACCACTGGTTAGGTGGCATTCCCAGTGTGCTCCCTCTAGCAACTCAGACTGGCCATTTAGGAGGCACTGTGGGGCACCATCAAAACTGTATTCCACCACAATCTGCAACCTTATGGTCAGACACATTCCTTCATGCTACCGTTGCATAGAAACATAGAAGATAGGAGCAGGAGGAGGCCATTCAGCCCTTCGAGCTTGCTCCGCCATTCTTCATGACCATCGTCCAACTCAATAGCCTAATGCTGCTTTCTCCCCATAACCTTTGATCCCATTTGCCCCAACTGCTATATCTAATCACCTCTTGAATACATTCAATGTTTTGACATCAACTACTTCCTGTGGTTATGAATTCCACAGGCTCACCACTCTTTGGATGAGGAAATGTCTCCTCATCTCCGACCTAAATCGTCTACCCCGAATCCTCTTGCTGAGACCCCTGCTTCTGGACACACCCACCATCGGGGACATCCTGCATCTACCCTATCCAGTCCTGTTAGAATGTTATAAGTCTCTATGAGATCCTCACTCATTCGTCTGAACTCCAGCGAAAACAACCCTAACCTAGTCAACCTCTTCTCATACGGCAGCCCCACCATCCCCGGAATCAGGCCGGTAAACCTTCGCTGCACTCCTTTGAGACCAAGAGCATCCTTCCTCAGAAAAGGAGACCAAAATTGCACACAATTGCTCACCAAGGCCCTGTACAACTGCAACAACACATCCCTACTCCTGTACTCAAAGCCAGGGTAATCAACCCTGATTCAATGAGGGCATGCCAGGAGCCAGTACCAACTATACCTAAAAATGAGGTGTCAGCCTGCTGAAGTTACAACACAGGACTGCTCGCATTTTGAACAGTGGAAGCAGCAAATGAAAGGCAGGGTTCACTCAATAGTGGTTCATAAGGTAGCGCATCACTACCTTTTCAAGGGCAGTTAGGAATGGGCAATAAATGCTAGTCCATATCCCCTTGAATGAATAATAAAAATGAATAAAGGATAAAATCCTCACACTGTTTCTGAAGCAAACGACATTGAGTTGTATTCAATGGGAGTCTCTTTGTTCACCCACCCCCCAAACTCATCCACAAAGCCCTCGGTTCTTTGTAAGTGTAGACACCATAACCATAGTGATGTCATTCTGCCCAAATTATACATTGAAATCACAGAATTGTCCAAGCTTGACAGTTCCAGAATAAATTGTCAATTAATATTAGACCACAGACCTGATAGCATAGTGAGTTAGAGAACGGACAGAAACAAATTCCTGTGTCTGATGTCAGAGCTTGAAATGGCAGAACTTCTTCTCTGCAACTCAGAAGGTTAAGAAAGTAATTCTTCTGGGATTGGATTGAATGTTCTCTGACTATTTCCTTCTGAGATCACATGTTCGTTATTCTGGTCCAAGACCATTCCCCTTCTGCCTGCGTCTCTATGGTAGGGTGTGGGACAAAACCAGCTTCCCAAAGCTCTGCTCTTAGATTTGTTGCTTGGAGGTGAAGGGAGGGATATGTCCAGGATGTTTGTTCCACCACTCCCTGCAAAGGGCCTCTCTGCCCAGCAACAATTCCCATACCCACATCCCCACTTCTTCAAGCATCTATCCCCTTGACCTTGGGCTATTGTAAGGAGTGCGGGTCATAGAGGAGTAACGTCATTGGAGCCTGATGGTTTTGGGAGTGATGGGCGAGTGGTGATGTCTGATGGCTAGAGGGGA
The DNA here is from genome assembly GCF_021869965.1 of Rhincodon typus. Classification (NCBI taxonomy): domain Eukaryota; kingdom Metazoa; phylum Chordata; class Chondrichthyes; order Orectolobiformes; family Rhincodontidae; genus Rhincodon; species Rhincodon typus. The sequence goes on from NC_063370.1 coordinate 15,602,460, forward strand.
ATTATGTGGGTGGGAAAGGTGAGAGTCGAGGAAGTCACAAGTGATAGGTGGGGCAGCAATATGTGGAAGGGGTGATGTGTGGCGGAATGATGGGTGACAGAGTAACTGTTGGGGGAGTGACAGATAGGGGGGAAATTGTTCACAGGGCAATGGGTGAGAGAGTGACAGGTTGAGTGTTAATGAATGGTGGAGAGACAGGCAGGGGGTTTTCAGGTGAGGAAGTGGTGAGCGGGAGACCAAGAGGTCGGGTGGGGGAGTGATTGCTCTCCCTCCAACTTTCATGCTCGCTCCAAAACCTCTCCCCTACAAAAAGTTCTTATTGAGCAAGGCATTCGTTTAAGATCTAATTAGAGCTGTCTGATGCTACAATTAAAGTTGCTCCTAACTCATCAGTCATATGATAGTTACCACTTTAACAGTATAATGTGATTAGCAAACACCTCACAGGAAAGGAGTGAATCGGAAACTGCAAACAGATCCCCTTACTCTCTGAGCCTGTTCACAGGGGAACCGCTTAAAGGTGTTTTCTTTGGATGGTGAGAAACTGGGGCTGCTGTTCTTCTTTGAGATTGTTCAAACACACCTAAAACCAAAGTAAATAAATAAAGGTTTTCTTGGCAAACAGTAAACAAAGGATTAAAGAACAGTCACTCCATCCTGGAGAATGTAAGATCTTTTGTAAAGAAGAAAGTACTCTGTGGGTTGTGTTGAGACTGAGCATGGGATACATCAGAAAACAGAATGGAGTAGTGAGTGGGAACACTCAAACTCTATCTTCCTTCAGAGAGGCACCTAAAGATAGCTGGGTTGGTGGTGTGTAGGCCCTCTCAGTCTACTTCAAGTCTGCTGTCCCTGAAAGGGCTGTAATGAGGAAGAGGACACTGCCCAACTCCTTCAGGAAAATGTCTTTCCAAAGCAGTTCTGAGAAAAGATGCAGTGGGATTTTTTTTGTTGATGGTTGAGAGACTTTCAGAAGTCAGGAGGTGAGTTACTCAGCTCAGAATTCCTAGCCTCCGATCCACTCAGAGTATTTGTATGTTCAGTTCAGTTTCCGGTCAGTGGTAACCCTTAAAAGGTTGATATGGGGGTTTAGTAATGGTACTGCAATTGAGTGTCAGCGGAATATGATTGTTGAGGATGATCATTGCCTGGCACTGTGTGGCATAAATGTTAATTGCTACTTATCAGCCTTAAGGACAACATGGCCATAGCTTGCTGCATATAGACACAGGCGGCTTCAGTAGATGAGGAACTGCGAATAGCGTTGAAAATTGTGCACCATCAGCAAACATCCCCACTTCTGAATCAAGGTAAGGACAGTAATGAAGCAACTGAAGATGGTTGGGCCTAGGGCACTACCCTGAGGAACTCCTGCAGAGATGTCTTAGAGCTTGGATGACTGACCTCCAGTACTAGGTATGACTCCAACCAGTGATGGGTTTTCTCCCGATATCCATTGACTCCAATTTTGCTAGAGCTCATTGATGTTACTCTAGGTCAAATGCTGCTTTCGTGTCAAGTCACCCTCATCCTACTTCTGGAGTTCAGCTCAAGGTTGTAATGGTGTCTGCTGGAACCCAAGCTAACGACTTGGATGCTGGAAATCTGAAACAAACACAGAGAATGCTGGAGAAACTCAGCAGGTCTGGGCATCTCTAGAAAGAGAAACAGAATTAACATTTCGAGTGTGGTATGACTCTTCTTCACAAGTGAAAGGTGTTGGAAAACAATTTTTTTTAGACTTTTGACACAGGTAGAAGAGGAACAACAGAGTAAATTGTATAGAAGCCTAATGCAAAACAGAAAGGTATTGTTCATAGTGGGGAAAGGAAAAAAGATGTAAAGAGGATATAAATTAAAGTGTGAAAGGGAGAGAATACACTAAGTGCAAAGTAAACAAAACACACATGTCACAGTTGTGGGGAAGTGGGGAGAAATTGTAAGAAAAATGGAAAATAGACATGAAGTAGTCAGATTGAGACCTCGAGGCTGTAGAGTACCTAAGCTGGAAATGGATATTGTTTCTCAAGCCTGTGTATTGCTTCATCGCACTGCAGCAGACCCAGGACAGAAATGTTAGCATGAGAGAAGGTGGTGTATTGAAATGGCAAGCAACTGGGTCGTTGGGGTCTTTCCTGCAGAGAGAATAGAGGTGTTCTATAAGGCGGTAAGCTGGTGTGTGTTTGGTCTCGACAATGCAAAGGAGACTGCAATGTAAGCAGTGAATGTAGTAGACTAGATTAAGAGAAATACAAGTACTTCGCCTGGGAGGTACGTCTGGGGCATTGGACAATGAGAAGGGATTGGAGATAGTAGAAACTGCAGATGCTGGTGAATCCGAGACAACAAGGTGCAGGGCTGGATGAACACAGCAGGCCAAGCAGCATCATAGGAGCAGAGAGGCTGACGTTTCGGGCCTAGACCCTTCATCAGAAAAGGGGGAGGGGAAGGGGGTTCTGAAATAAATAGGGAGGGAGTGGGAGGTGGATAGAAACCACCTATCCTCTCCTCTATCCATCTTCTATCCGCCTCCCACTCCCT
>NC_063370.1:15605400-15697548 GCF_021869965.1 Rhincodon typus
CTGCACCTTGTTGTCTGAGAAGGGATTGGTCTGCTTTTTGGACAGGGCAGCATATTTCCATTTATTTGATGTATTTTCCACATTGTTGGTTAGATGTCAGTTTTGTAGCAGTACTGGAGCAGCTTGGCTAGAGTCACACTAGTTCAGGAAGCCAAGTCTTCAATATTATTGTTGGAATGTTGTCACACACTTTGTAGTATCCAGCGCCTCCAGCCATTTTTTTTATCATGAAATGAATCAAATTATTTGAAGGCTGGCACCTTGATGTTGGGGATTTCAGGAGGAGACAAATTGATCATCCGTTTTGCACTCCTGGCTGAATACACAAATGCTTCAGGCTTAACTTTTGTGCTGAAGTGCTAGATTGACATTCATGCCATACTGAGGGAATGCATCACCGTCTGAGTGTGCTGTCTTTTAGATGAGATGTTAAAGTGAGATACTGTTTGTTCTCTCAGGTATGTATAAATGATCCCAGGGCACTTTCTTGAAGAAGAGCAGGAGAAATCTCTCTGGTGCCTTGGATTATTATGTACTCCTCAACCAAATCATCAAAGTAGATTATCTCATCATTGATCACATTTACTATATTTGGTAGTGTTGTGTTTGAATTAGTTTTGTATGTCGTACAGGGCTACAGTTCAAATAATATGTATTGGAGTTAACATTCGGTGAGGTTATGAAAGTGCAGTATAAATATAAATTCTTTATGTCTCACTGCAAACATTGGCTGGAATTAACGAACTTGCCGTAGATCAGAGATCAAACTGGAACCTTCCTCAATGCTATATCAGGAAGTACCAAACCACAATAGCTCATTCACACATTATCTGTAATGAGTATTGAGGATTGAGTAGCTGGGAATAGTGCCTATTAAAAAAAAATTCAATTGGATTTTCTCAGAATACAATAGAGCCATACAGTCACACAGCACAGAAACAGACCCTTCCGTCCAACTCATCTGCGCTAACCAGACATCCCAATCTGAACTAGTCATATTTGCCAGCATTTGGCCCCCTATCCTTCTAGCACTTCCCATTCATATACTCATCCAGATGCCTTTTAAATGTTGTAATTGTATCCACCTCCACCACTTTTTGGTCACTGAAAGATTTGTTCGTTATCGCATTGCGGTTTGTGCATGGACCTTGCTGTACAATACTAGTTGTACATAAATGTCGCTGCCATTAATGTGTCTTTAATTGTTCTTCATGGATTGAGGTTGTCAAAGGAATTCAGAAGAAATGTCCTTACCCACAGATTGTTGAGAATGTGGAACTCGCACCCACAGGGAGTGGTTGAAGTGAATGGTAGAAATGAATTTAAAGGACAGCTGGAAGGACATATGTGGGAGAAGGTTGTAGAGGATAATGCCATTCGGGTGAGATGAGAAACAGTGAAACAGGAGCAATGTTATGCGCTGTGTGTGTACCTGGGATAGGGTTAGGGTTAGATGGAAAAAGATGGAAAGGTAGTAACCTGTGTCTTTTGTTGATTGCTGAACTTTCATCATCGTCTTGGATTGTAGGTTTACTTATTAGCATTGGGAGCCAGAGATATCACTCCAATCTATGGAAAACAGGGCTTATTGCTAAACAATGCCAAGAGCGAATAGCTGCCTTTGTGATGGTGGTTTGCACATTCTTGGAGCATCCAACAACTGTGAGTAAGGAATCTTTTGTAAAAAACGATTTCTTCCCACATGCAATTACTGCAATACCACAGCAACATGCTCACAGTTTTCCAGCAGGACCCAGCAGCAACTGATCCTCAGAAAAGCTTCATGTTTAGCCAGCAGGACTTAGCTCATGAAGAATTTGGAAATAAAGACACAAAGGAATGGGAGTAGGCCATTCAACCCCTCAAGCCTGTTGCACCATTCAATGAGATCATAGCTGATCAATGGCCTAACTCCAAATGCCTGCCTTTGGCCCATATCCTTTAATATTTTTGCTTAACAGTCATTCATCTATCAGATTTAAAATTAATAATTGATCTTGCATCCACTGCCGTTTATGGAAGACAGTTCCAAACATCTACCGCCCTTTGTGTGTAGAAATGCTTGCTAACATCTTTCTTGAATAGTCTGGCTCTAATTGTCAGACCATGCCCCGTAGTACTAGAATCCCTAATCAATGGAAATCTATATCTACTCCGTCTTTTCTTGTTAATATCTTGAAGACTTGAAGACTTAACCTTCTAAATTCTAGACAGAATTGGCATAATTTGTATAACCTCTCCTCATAACTTAACTTTTGAAGTCCAGATGTCATTCTTGTAAACCTATGTTGTACTCCCTCCAAGGCCAATATATCCTTCCTAAGGTGCAGTGCCCGGATTCGCTTACAGTAGTCTAAGTGGGCTGTAACCAGGGTTTTGTATAATTGCAGCATAACTTCTGCATCCTTGTACTCCCATCCTCTAGATATAAAGGCTTTCATAATTATTGTCTGCACCTGTTTGTGGCCTGAACCCCCAAGTCTCTTTGGACATTCACTGTTTTGGACTTCATACCATCTGGAAAGTACCCTGATCTTTCCTTTATCGGTCCAAAATAAATAACCCCACACTTGCTTACATTTAACTCCATCTGCCAGTTTTTCCTGTTCACTTAGTCTATCAACATCCCTTTGTAATTTTATGCTATTATCTGCACTGCCTACATTGCCACCAACCATCATCAGCAAATTTGGATATATGACTTTCTATGCCATTATCCAAGTCACCAATAAATAATGTGAATATTTAAGGCTCTAGTATAGATCCTTGAGAGAAACTACTGATCGCATCCCACCAATTTGAATACCTGCCCATTATCCTTACTTTCTGTCACCTGCCGCTCAAATAAGTTCTCATCCATGTCAGTAATTTACCCTCAACTTTATGGGCTTCTACCTTAGTTAACAGTCTCTTATGTGGAACTTTATCAAAAGTCTTCTGGCAGTCCATATAAACAACATCCATAAAAATCCACTATCCATTACCTTAGTCGCCACCTCAAAAAATTCAGCTTGTCAGGCATGACCAACTCATCATAAATCCAAGCTAGAACTTTTTCATTAACTGAAAAATTGTGTATAGAGTCCAACAATTTCCCCACCACAGTGTCAGGCTAACTGGTCTGTAATTCCCTGGTTTTCCTCTTTTGACCTTCTGAAAACTGGAGACACTTGGGACACAGGAGCAAATAACTCACTCAGAGATAGCAAGAACTGCAGATGCTGGAGTCAGAGATAACACAGTGTGGAGCTGGAGGAACACAGCAGGCCAGGCAGCATCAGAGGAGCAGGAAAGTTGACATTTCAGGTCGGGACCTTTCTTCAGAAATGGGAAGGGGTAAGGGGTCTCAAAATAAATAGAGAGAGGAGGGGTGGGGCTGGGAAAGGTAGATGGGATTGTGATAGGTGAGTGCAGGTAGGGAGTGGTGGGATTGGTCAGTGAGGTGAGAGGGGTGGATTGATGGGAGAGAAGAAGGACAGGTTGTGTCAGGTCAAGGAGGTGGGGATGAGAGGGAGGATTGGTCTTGGGATGAGGCTGGGGGTGGGGAGATTTTAAAAATGGTGAATTCCATGTTTAGGCCATTGGGCCAAAGGCCCCTGAGGCGGAATATAAGGTGCTGCTCCTCCAGTTTGCGGGTGGTGTCATTGTGACACTGGAGGAGGCCCAGGATGGACATGTCACTCAGTGAGTAGTGGGGGGCAGTTAAAATGGTTCGTGACCAGAAGGTGTTGTCGTTTGTTGCGTATAGAGTGCAGATTCTCTACAAAATGGTCTCCGAGTCTCTGCTTGGGAGCAGCAGATGCAACTTGGTCTACTGTATCCGCTGAGGAAGGGTCTCCAGGCCCAAAATGTTAACTCTGATATTTTCTTCACAGTTACTTCCAGTCCTGCTGAGCTTTTCCAGCAACTTCTGTTTTTGTTCCTGATTTACAGCATCTTCAGTTCTTTTGGTTTTTACGGCAGATGGTGGAATTTGCATTCTATAAAAATCTGGAATTAAAAGTCTGATGAATACCATAAATCCATTGTTAGGGAAAACCCCATCTGGTTCTCTAATATCTTTTAATATCTGACTTATTTAATCATGTCATTTATTTCCAAATGGTGTTCTATCATCTCCTTTATAATAGACTATATCATTTTCTCAACGAAGATTTAATACAAAAGATAGATATTGAGTTATCCCAGAGCAGTGTTTTTGAGCAGTAAGGCTGGGCTAACGCTGAGTTTCTGAGCAGTGTGTTGAGTTGTTTTTAGGTGTTTTATGGTTCTGTAAATTGTTTAAGGGGCAGAGATGGCCTTCAGTAGAGTGATGTGCTCTTCATGTCAGATGTGGGAGATCAGGGAGCATTTTAATGTTCCTGATGATTATGTCTGCCGGAAGTGTGTTTGGTTGCGAATCATAACAGATTGCACGGATTGGTTGGAACAACAGTTAGAATCAATGAGGAGGTTACAAGACCATGAGGCTGTGATGGATGGCAGTTTCAGGAGAGTAGAAAAACTGCAAATACAGTCAGGTAGATAGGTTACCGCTAGAAAAGGTAGGAAGTGGGCAGGTGGTGCAGGAGTCTCCCTTGGCTATCCCCATCTCAAACAAATATGCTGTTTTGGATACTATAAGGACTGATGACCTCTCAGGGGAGTATAGCACTGACAGCCAGGTTTCTGGTACCCTGACTGGCTCTACTGTAAAGAGGAGTATATCAGGTTCCAAGCGATCGATTGTGATAGGGGAGTCTCTAGTCGGAGGCACAGACAGATGTTTCTGCGGTCAACAGTGAGAAATCAGAATGGCACGTTGTCTCCCTGGTGCCGGGATCAAGGATGCCTTGGAGACGGTTCAGAATATTCTGAAAGGGGAGAGTGACCAGCAGAAGGTAGAGGTATTTTCCCTACCTATATACATTGGAACCAATGACATAGGTAGAGAAAGGGACAAGGTTTGCAGAGAGAATATAGGACATTAGGCAGGAAGTTAAAAAGTAGGTCCTCAAGGGTAGTTAGTTAAATCTGGATTACTCCTGGTGCCATGTGCTAGTGAGAGTAGGAATAGAAGGATAGGGCAGGTGAATGTGTGACTCATTTAAGGGGCAAGGAGTCACAGTTTTGGACCATTGGGATCTCTTCTGGTGTAGAAGTGACCTGAATAAGAAGGACGGGTTGCACCTGAATTGGAAAGGGACCAATATCCTGGCGGGGAGATTTGCTAGTGCTACTCGGGAGGCTTTAAACTAATGAGGGGGGCATGGTGGGGGTTGTTGGGGAGCAAAAGACATAGTGAGAAAGGAGATAAGTTTAAGGCTGATACAACAGATAAGGGGAGCAAGCTAAATAGTCAAGGCAAGCAAGAGCACGATGAAGAATGGGGTAAGACTGATAAATTAAACTGCATTTATTTCAATGCAAGAGGTCTGACACGTAAGGAAGATGAACTTAGGGCATGGTTGGGAACAAGTGACTGGAATATCATGGCTATTACAGAAATGTGGCTCAGGGAGGGGCAGGACTGGTAGCTTAATGTTCCGGGTTATAGATGCTATAGGAAGGATAGAAAGTGGGGGGGGGGGAGGTTTGAGAGGAGGAGTTATGGTGTTTTTGGTTAAGGATAACATTATGGTTGTGAGGATATTCCTATGAGGATGTACAGTGAAGTTATATGGATGAAACTGAGAAATAAGAAAAGGATGATCACCCTAATGAGATTGTACTATAGGACCCCCAATAGTCAGCACGAAATTGAGAAGCAACTTTGTTATAAGATCTCAAATATCTGTAAGAATAGTAGAGTTGTAATGGTAGGGGATTTTATCTTTCCAAACATAGACTGGCACTGCCATAGTGTTAAGGGCTTAAATGGAGAGGAATTTGTTAAGTGTGTACAAGAAAATTTTCTTATTCAATGTGTGGATATACCTACTAGAGAAGGAGCAAAACTTGACCGTCTCTTGGGAAATAAGGCAGGGCAAGTGAACAGTGAAGATTCCTCAGCGTAGAGGAGTCCAAAACTAGAGGGCATAGATTTAAGGTGAGAGGGGGAAGATTTAAAAGAGACCTAAGGGACAGCTTTTTCACCCAGAGGGTGGTGTATGTAAGGAATGAACTGCCAGAGGAAGTGGTGGAGCCTGGTACAATTACAACATTTAAAAGGCATCTGGATGAGTGTATGAATAGGAAAAGTTTAGAGGGATAGGGGCCAAATTCTGGCAAATGGGACTAGCTTAATTTAGGATATCTGGTCAGCATGGATGAGTTGGACTGAAGGGTCCGTTTCCATGCTAAACATCACTATGACTCCACATGACTGAGGTGTCAGTGGGGAAGCACTTTGGGGCAAGTGATCATAATTCTATTTGTTTTTAAATAGTTATGGAAAAGGATAGGCTTGATCTAAAAGTTAAAGTTCTAAATTGGACGAAGGCCAATTTTGACAGTATTAGGCAGGAACTTTGAAAAGTTGATTGGGGAGGCTGTTTGCAGGTAAAGGGACAGTTGGAAAGTGGGAGGCTTTCAAAAATGAGATAGCGAGAGTTCAGAGACAGTATATTCCTGTTAGAGTGAACGGCAAGGCTGGTAGGTATATGGAATGCTGGATGATTAGGAAAATTGAGGCTCTGGTCAAGAAAAGAAGGAGGCATATGACAAGTATAGACAAAAGGGATCAACTGAATCCCTGGAGGAGTATATAGGCAGTAAGAGTATACTTAAGAGGGAAATTAGGAGGGTAAAAAGGGGACTTGAAATAGCTTTGGCAAATAGGAATAAGAAGAATCCAAAGAGATTCTACAAATACATTATGGGCAAAAGAGTAATTAGAGAGAAAATAGGGCCCCTTAATGATCAACAAATCCGTCTATGTGTGGAACCAAAGGAGACAGGTGAGACACTAAACAAATATTTTGTATCAGTATTTACTGTGGAGAAGGACATTGAAGCTAAGGAACTTGAGGAAATAAATAGTGACGTCTTGAAAAGTGTTGATATCACAGAAGAGGAGGGGATCTTTTATCCTGTGATCATGTATTAAACTTGCCTCATTACATATTGACAGATCCAAAACCTGATCCTTGGTTGGATCCACGACATATTGGTCGAGGAAACTGTCCCAAATTCACTCTATGAATTCTTCCTTATGGTTACCTCTGCCAATTTGATTTTCCCCAATCTAGATAAAGACTGAGGTCACCCATGATTAGTGTGCTGCCCTTTCTACATGCCCTCATTATCTCCTGATTTATTCCCCTGTCCAATAGAACAGCTATAGGAACAGCTACAGGAACAGCTGCAGGAACAGTTACAGGAACAGCTATAGGAACCCTATAGACTACTCCTGAATAGTGTCTCCTTCCTCTTGTTATTTCTGACCTCTACCCATTTGGATTCTACATCATCTTGTTCTGGATTATTCCTTGCTATTGTGGTTTATTCCGTTCCAAAGTGGAGGAGGAGCATCCAGGAAGGCATCAGGCACCTCGAGACTTGCCTTTGGGAAAAAGCAGAAGCCAGGCAAAAACAGCGAAAGAGGCGAGCTGCCACATCAGCGCCCCACCCACCCTTTCCCTTGACCACCTTCTGCCCCAGGTATAACAGACCCTGTGGGAGCTGCATAGGTTTGCTGGGCTGCTTATGGACTCACCCTGAGAGTGGAAGAGAATAATCCTCGTCTGTGAGGGACTGCCAAAGAAAATGCTCCTTATTCCATCTTGGACTAACTAAGCTACTCCACTACTGTTACATTCCTGCCCGTCAATTCAAAAAGTTGCATACCCCTGAATATTTAACTCTCAGCATTGGTCTCCTTGTAACCATGTCTCCATGCTGGCAAAAAGATTTTACCCATTAATCTCTGTTTGAACCTCAAACATTTGAGTAACATGTAAAGTTCACTGTTCCTTTAGAGACTGAGAGGGTGGATTTATGTAGATAGTAAGAAATTGGCAGATTAAGCAAATAACTATTTTACTTCTGTCTTTGCTATAGAGGTTATAAAAAAAACTTTCCAGTAATAGTTGTAACTCAGGAGGTGGAAGGGAGAGAGGAACTTGGCAAAATTACAATCACGAGGGAAGTGATATACAGCAAACTGATGGGGCTGTGGGTTGACACTTCTTTGGCTCCAGATAGATTTCATCCTGAGTTTGAAAAATGATTGCCAATGAGGTATAGATGTATTGGTATCAATTTTCCCAAATTCCCTAGATTCAAGAAATTTCCTTCAAGCTGGAAATTAGCAAATATAATGCCTTTATTCGAGAAGGGAAGGAGCCAGTCTGCTTGATGTTTGTCATGGGGAAGATGCTAGAATTAATCATTCATGAGATTAGAGCTGGGCACATGAAAAACCCAAGGTAATCATGAAGAGTCAGCAAGGTTCTGTCAAAGGGAAATCATATTTAACCAATTTATGAGAGTTCTTTGAAGGATGTGGATAAAGGGGAAGCCTGTAGATTTACTGAAAGGATTTGATAAGGTGCCATAGCAAAGGTTTTGCAGAAAATAAAAGCTAGGGAGTAACATATTAGCATTGACAGAAACCAAAATAAGGTACTTTTGAAGGTGTGCTTACTGTTGGAAGGCAGGAAAGGTAGGCAGACAATTGGTGCACAGCATGATCCCAAAGGCAATAACATAATGACAAGACAATCAGTTGTGATATTGGAGGTGTCAGTATTGGCCATGACATGGTGGTGAACTCCCCTGCTCTGCTTTGATTTTTTTTAATCTTCCACCTGAAAGGGCAGGGTTTAATTTCTAATCCAAAAGCCGGCACCTGTGACAGTGTGGCACTCCTGCAGTACTCCACTGAAGCATCAGTCTAGATCTTTGTGCTTGGCTGTGGAACAGGATTGTGAACATGTACAGCTCTCCGGCTCAGAGGGAAAAGTGCTCGTACCAACAGAGACACAACTGAAATAAAAACAACAAAAGAAGCACGAAAATCTCAACAGTAGCTCTGAGAAGTTAATGTTCATGTCACGATGACCTATCAGCAGACACAAATAACACCAGCTAAGCCACATGTGGCCCATATACAAAAGTGCCTAATGAGTTAAAGATCAGTTTGATTTGGACAAATATTCATTTCAGTAGCAAGATGGTTTGGCAATGGAGCTACTAAAGCTATGACTGCCTTGAGGGCAAAATAGTGTGTACATGTTTATATTGAGTGGTTCATATCATTCTGGAAGACGAGTTTCAACTTGCTCATTTGCACTGAAGACTCTATATTTATAGATGGAAACAACTCCAGTTCAATGGTGAAACTTCTGGAATTTGGTGAGATCCCTGTTGAAACCACAAGGCCACTTAGCAATGACTGAGCCCATGCAAGATGACCTAGATGTCAAAGCAGCTTAACATATCCCCTGACAACATTGTGACGTTGTGCTGGTGCAGATTCCCACTGCCCAAAATCAGTTTTACAGTTCAGACCATTATGCTTCCTGGCATTGGAGCAGTTTCCTCCCCTCGACCTTGTTCTGAAATTTGTCATGGTTGATCGACATCGTAACTCTGTTAGGCCTGCGACGCTCCACATGCCGAGATACCGACAAAAGAACAGTTCCATAGGAGGAGCGCTTTACCCCACCATTGGTGTGAAGAAATGCTCCCTGCTGTCACACAAACATACAAATTAGGAGCAAGAGTAGGCCATTCAGCCCTCCAAGACTGTTCTGCCATTCAATAACATCATGTCACTCCTGAACGTTTAGTTTAATTTTAGATTGTGTTCCCCTAGTGGAAAAAATATATTCTCTTTGTTTGACACTTAGTAAGACTTTGTCCTTAGAGTCAGGGAACGTGTCTAATTTGTTGAGAGGTATTTTGCTTCCTGTAATGTGACCATGCTTATTTATATAACTAATACTGATCTTGCTTCAATTACAGCAATCAAATTTTTGCATGTATTGAATGTCTTAGTGTTAGCATGGTTAAGTTGGTAGAACTCTCACTTCTGAATTTGAAGGTTGTGGATTCAAGTCTCACAAGCTGACACTGCAGCACACATTTCTGAGGGATGCTTTTCAGACACAATGCCAAGCCATGGTTCTCAGGTGGCACTATTGTAAAGAGGAGCAGGGGAGTTAACCCTGGTGTCCTGGCCAATATTTATCAATCTAGTGAACCACCACCAATTTATTTACATCCTTTCTTAAAGAAGGAGAACAAACCTGCATCCAGTTTTCAAGATGTGATCTCATCAATGTTTAAGTGAAGCATAACATGCTAATTTTTACGTTCATTTCCTCTCATTAACCTTCTTGATTACTTGCTGTACTGCATACCAACTTACTGTGACTCATGCATCTGAACATCTAAATTCCTCTGCATCCCACAATTCTGCAGTCATTCTCCATTTAAATAATACTCTGCTTTTTCATTCTTCCTCCCAAAGTGAACAACTTCACATTTTCCCACATTATACTCCATCTGCTGGATTTTTGGCCACTGACACAACCCATCTTTGTCTGTCTGCAATGTCCTTACGTCTTCTCCACAACATATTTTCGACCGATCTTCATGTCGTCTGCAGGTTTACCTCCCATGCTTTCACTCCCCTCATCTAATGCACTGATGTAAATTGTAAAAAGTTGAGGCCCCAGCACAGATGCTGTGGGATTCTCCAATTGTCACGTCCTTCCAAACAAAAAAGGACCACTTCTGTGGGTCTCCATTTTCTGCCAGTCAGCTAATCTTCTGTCAATGCTAATACATTACTCCCGAGCTTTTATTTTCTGCAATAACCTTTGATATGGCATCTTAAAGGTTGTGAAAGTTGCCACATAAATGCAAGTCAGTGGTCAGATTTCCAGTTGTTTTCTCAAACTGACTTGAGTCAACGCATGTTTCTTTACTCTCCTGGCCATTCTCAGATCCAAGGTTTTGTTTTCCTTCCAAAGTACAAAAGGGCCAGAAACTAAACATGCCTCAGATTGTTTGAATGTTCCTGTCCCTATAGTCATCTGTTGTATTTACTCATTCCCTGTGATTTTCTTTTTATTTGTTCTTTCACTGAAGTCTCTGGCAAGGCCTGATTTGTTCGCCAACCCCAATCTCCCCTGAACTGACGAGCTGCTTGGCCATTTCTGAAGGCAGTTAAAAGTCAACCATATTGTTGTGGGTCTGGAGTCACATCTGGCCAGACCAGGTAAGGACAACAGCTTTCCTGAGATAACAAGGTGTAGAGTTGGATGAACACAGCAGGCCAAGCAGCATCAGAGGAGCAGGAAAGCTGACGTTTCAGGCCTAGACCCTTCTTCAGAAATGAGGGAGGGGAAGGGGGTTCTGAAATAAATAGGGAGAGAGGGGGAGGCAGATAGAGATGGATAGAGGAGAAGATAGGTGGAGAGGAGACAGACAGGTCAAAGAGGCGGAGATGGAGCCAGTAAAGGTGAGTGTAGGTGGGGAGTTAGGGAGGGGATAGGTCAGTCCAGGGAGGACGGACAGGTCAAGGGAGCGGGATGAGGCTAGTAGGTAAGATATGAGGTGCTGTTCCTGCAACCTTTGGGTGGCATCGTTGTGGCACTGCAGGAGGCTCAGGATGGACATGTCGTCTGAGGAATGGGAGGGGAAGTTGAAATGGTTCTCGACTAGGAGGTGCAGTTGTTTAGTGCGAACCGAGCGTAGGTGTTCTGCAAAGCGGTCCCCAAGCCTCTGCTTGGTTTCCCCGATGTAGAGGAGGCCAACAGCGGATACAGTATACCACATTAGCAGATGTGCAGGTGAACATCTGCTTGATGTGGAAGGTCTTCTTGGGGCCTGGGATTGGGGGTGAGGGGGGAGGTGTAGGGGCAGGTGTAGCACTTGCTTTGGTTGCAGGGAAAAGTGCCGGGTGTGGTGGGGCTGGAGGGGAGTGTGGAGCGGACAAGGGATTCACGGACAGAGTTGTCCCTCCGGAAAGCAGATAAGTGTGGGGAGGGAAAAATGTCTGTGGTGGTGGGGTCGGATTGCAGATAGCGGGAGTTTCGGAGGATGATGCGTTGGATCCGGAGGTTGGTGGGGTGGTACGTGAGGACGAGGGGTTTCTGTTTTGGTTGTTATTGCGGGGAGGGGTTGTGAGGGATGAGTTGCTTCCACCCCAACCGTAAGTTCACCTGGACCATCTCTGATACCTCTCCCTCCTTCCTGGACCTTTCTGTTTCCATCTCTGGCACCCCAACCGCGACAACAGCTTTCCTTCTCTGAAGAACATGAGTGATCCAGATGGGTTTCTGCAACAGTTGACAGCATCTGCATGGCCACTGTTACTGAGGCTAGTTTCAATTCCAGGGTAATTAATTGAACTTAAATTCCACCAACAGCCACAGGGGGAGTTTAACCCATGCCCCCAGAGTGGTCTGCTGTTAGTGCAGTGATATTGCCACTCTACCACTACCTTTCCCCCTCTTGCAACAGGACCTGGTGGGACGGTAAATGAAAACTCTGTACTTGTTAGCCACCATAGGACATCCCTAAACATTTGGTAAAAGGGCATTGACCCTGCCTCTGTGGCCGCTCAAGGCACTTGCAGACTCACCCATCGAGTCCAGCCTCCAATAGTCCTTCACCACCAGCATAGCCACGGTACTGCCAGGGAGGATTACAGGTTAGGGGGTGGGAGTGGCCATAGCAGAGCAACACACTTACCCTCCCAGGATCAGAGCATTCCTGTTGCTATCATATCCATTCCACCAGAACCCTCACTGCTGGCTTTCAGTCAACCAGCCCAGCAGACAGCTTCTAGCATTCAACAACCCTCCTGCATGAGCCATGTGGAGCCTTCCACAGTCCTCCAACCCAAAATCCAACCCCACACTCCCTGCACTCCCCACACCCCACACCCTCCACCCATTCCATTCAGGCAGCACTGAGTTAGGGGAACTAGAGTCATAGAGTTGTACAACACAGAAACAGACCCATCAGTTCAACTCGTCCATGCTGACCAATTATCCTAAACTGATCTAGTCCCATTTGCCAGCATTTGGCCCATATCCCTCTAAACTCTTCCCATTCATGTACCCATCAGATGCCTTTTAAATGTTGTAATTGTACCAGCCGCCACCACTTCCTCTGGCAGCTTGTTGCATATAAGCACCACCCTCTCCATGAAAAAAATTGCCCCTTAGGTCTCTTTTAACATTTTCCCCTCTCACCCTAAACCTATGCCTTCCAGTTTTGGACTTCTGTACCCTGGGAAAAAGACCTTGGCTATTCACCCTATCCATACCCTTCTATAAGGTCAGACCAGGCAAAGGCAGCTCAAGACACAGGCTGAAGAAATACACACAAGGAGTGAAGAGTTCAGTTTTGTATATACTATTAAGTGTTGCTGGCTAGAGTTGTTTTGAATTTTTATTAGTAGGTTACCTTTCATTTAAAGATTTTGGCCAAGTGGGGTTTGGCTCGTCCATAGCAAATGGAAGGCAGAAATTTTGAGAACCAAGCCAGGTAGTAAGGATCTGAAGCTAAGAAAAGGTGGAGAGGTAGCTCTGTTTACTAAGGTTGATATTGGTATAATAGAGAGAAATGACCTCGAGATCAGGATGTAGAATCAGCTTAGGTAGAAGTGAGATCAATCACGGAGCTGTTTATAGATCCACTAACAGCAACCACACTGTAGGGTATAAAGAAATAGCGGGGGCTTGTGAGAAACGAACAATAGTAGTCATGGGTAGTTTTAATCCACATATAGATAAGATGATTTAGATTGGGGAAGGTAGTCTGAACCTCTGAGAGTATTTTCAGGACGGTTGCTTACAGCAGCATTTTCTGGGGCCAACCAGACAATAGGCTATACTTGAGATACAAGGTGTAGAGCTGGATGAACACAGCAGGCCAAGCAGCATCAGAGGAGCAGGAAAGCTGACGTTTCGGGCCAAGACCCTTCTTCAGAAAAGGCTATACTTGAACTGGTATTGTGTAATGAGACTGGGTTAATTCAGAATCTCATATTGAAGACACACCAAAGAGGCGGTGATCATAGCATAATTGAATTTCATCTTCAGTTTGAAGGAGAAAAACATGGAGCTAAGACGAGTGTTTTAAACTTATATGGGGGCAATTATGAGGGCAGGAAGTTAAAGCTGGTAAAAGTGAACTTAGAAATTATGTTATGGGTTGGATCAGTAGATATGCAGTGGCAGATATTTAAGGAAATATATCAGAACACTTAGGAAAAATTGCATTTACCAGGGAAAGGGCACTGAGAAAGTTGTTGGACTTAAATGTTGTCAAGTGCCAAAGCCCTAATGGACTTCATCCTGCAGGCGTTAAACTAAACAGTTATTGAGATATTGGATGTATTGGTTTTAACTTCCCAAAATTCCCAAGATTCTGGAGAGATCCCATCAGATTGGAATATAGTGAATGTAGCACCTTCATTTCGGAAGGGGGAGAGTCAGAAAATATAAAACAATGGGCCTGTTAGCCTAACATCCATCGTAAGGAAAATTCTGGAATCTGTTAATAGGATGGATATTGCAGTGATTTAGAAAATCTTTATGCAATCAGGCAGAGTCCAAACGGTATTGCAAAAGGGAAATTGTGATTGACTAACTCATTAGAATGTTTTCAGGAAGGAATGAGCAACTACAGACCAGGAGTTTAATTTTTGTGATGGGTAATCTTCTAGAAACAATTCAGGATGAAGTCAATAACAACAAGGTCAAATATGGATTAATTAAGGAAAGCCAGCATGGATCCTTTCAGGGAAAATCATTTTTAACTAACTTGCTGGAGTTTTTTTAAAACAGAAAGCATCAATGAAGGTGATGCCATTGATGGGTATACATGGATTTCCAGCAGGTATTTGACACAGTGCCATACAACAGACTTGTCAGGAAAATATAGGTCAAAGCACACAAAGGACAGTAGCAACCTAGATACAAAATTAACTGAGAGGCAGGAAACAGAAAGAAATGAAGAATTGGATGCTTTTTAGCATGGAAAAAGGTTTGTATCGGATCAGTGAGATCTCAGGAAAAACCCTTGCTTTTCCTGAGATATATTAATGACTGAGAACTTTAGTGTAAAGGGGACAATTTCAAAGTTTATGGATGATGCAAAACTTAGAAGCATTGTAGCTGGGCAGTTAGATGACAGATAAGGTTCAATGTGGACAAGTATGGTATTTGCATACATGGGACATGGAGAAACAATATAAATTAAAGGACACAATTCTAAAGGGGGTGTAGGAGCAGAGGGACCTGGGTGTAGATGTGCATGAGCATCAAGGATGGCAGGACAGGCAGAGATTATTAAAACACACAGCATCCTAGGATTTATTAATAGTGGCATTGAGTACATGTAGCTACACAGCCACTTGCTTGCTTGGTAGTTCTGGAAGGCCTACTGTACCTGGCCCTCCAACATTGGAGAATGTGGAACTCTCCTTGGAGAAGATGTTAAGAGCAGATCTGATTAAATTTTCAAAATTACGCGAGCTCTGGACAGAGTAAATAGGAAGAAAATGTTCCTGTTCATCAAAGGTTGGAGAAGCGAAAGGGCATGGATTTAAAGTGGTTAGCAAAAGAAGCGAAAGTGATATGTGGAAAAAACATCTTCACACAATGAGTCTGGACTGCATTGCCTGAGAGTGTGGTAGAGGCAGATTTAGTCCAGGCTTTCAAATGGGAATTAAATTAAATTAAATAGGAAATTGTGGTGCACTTAGATTTCCAGATTGTCATGTCGAAGGTTATTATACAAATTGAGAGCTCATGGTATTGCAGGTAATGTAATAATGGCGAGGTAGATTATTTTACAAAATAATCTCAGGAGTCTCAGGTATAAGTTAACAGTCATTTATTGAGCCAATGTTGGGAGAGCCTCAGAGACACCCTAGAGAGTATTCCGAGGTAATACTCTGCCAACCAGCAAAAAGCATCAGATATACCTGTATCATAAGCTGCATAGATAGTATATTACTTGAATTCCAAAATGGCCTGGTTCAGACAATAATTCATTTCCACAGATCAAAAATGGCAAGGGTGCCTACAATCTCTGGTCTCAATCTGCTTCTCCTATCTTCCATGCTACTCTCTCAGCCTTGAGTCATAGCTGTATCAGGCAGTCTGCTGTCATACCAGTATTTTGAGCTTGGTTTTGTGTTTTAATCCTTTTTAACCTGACAACCTTATTTGAGTAAAAGAATTACGTCATGAATTTCAATTATTCAGGCTAACTAAAATCCCTCCTTCTTTCTAATGTAATTGCTTACCCCATAGGATATTATGATTTATCCGTAAGTAAATTGATGTGGGGTTGACTCATGCCATATCCAATATTTTTCCCTTACAATAGTGTAAATAAAGGATTGTCTAGCTGACAGGAAACTGAGAGTAAGAGTAAATGGAACCATTTTTGCAAGCTGTAACTGTGGAGGCTGATGGGGATTGGTGCTGGAGTCACAACTATTTACAATTTATATCAATAACTTGGACGAAGGGACCAAATGTGTGGTGGTTATGCCACAAAGACAGGGAGGAATTTAAATTGTGAACAGGACATATGGCATGTGCAAAGGGAAATGGGTAACAGGTTAAATAAGTGGTCAAAAATGGGGCAGATGGAATATAATGTGGAAAAGTGTGAACTTGTCCACTTTGACATGAAGAATAGAAAAACAGCATGTTTCTTAAATGGAGGCAGGCTGTAAAACCCAGTACAGAGGGATCTGGGTGTCCTGGTTCATGAATCTAAGCAGGTATAGCAAGTGATTAGAAAGGAAAATGAAATTTTGTTACTTATTGTGAGGGGAATGGAATATAAGAATAAGAATGCATCAGTTTTACAGGGCATTCATGAAACCAGAAGGGTCTAGGCCCGAAACGTCAGCTTTCCTGCTCCTCTGATGATGCTTGGCCTGCTGTGTTCATCCAGCTCTACACCTTGTTATCTCTGTGGTACTGTGTACAGTTTTGGTCTCTTTATTTAAAAACGATACAACTGTGTTGGAAGCAGTGCAGAGAAGGTTTATTCAACTGATACCGGAAATGGAGGGATTGTTGAACATGCTGGGCCTGTATCCACTGGAGTTTAGAAGAATGAAAGATACCTTGTTGAAGAATATTAGATCTTGAGGGGGCCTGACAAGGTGAATACTGAAAGGTGGGAGAGATGGCAGAGCAGTTGACATTGTCTACATGGACTTTTGTAAAGCCTTTGACAAGGTTCCGCATGGTAGACTAATTAATTAAATTAGATCAAATGGGATTCAGGGAGACCTTGCCAATTGGATACAAATTTGGCTCAACAGTATGAGACAGAGGATGGTGGTGGTGGAGGGTTGTTTTTCAGACTGGAGGCTTGTGACCTAATGATATTCGACAGGGATCGGTGCTAGGTCCACTTTTATTTGTGATTTATATGAACAATTTAGAATTTGGGAGGCATGGTTAATGAGTTTGTGGATGACAACAAAATTGGTGGTATAGTCAATAGTGAAGAACGTTATCTAAGGTTACAAAGGGATCTCGATCACTTGGGCCAGTGGGCTGAGGAGTGGCAGATGGATTTTAATTTGGATAAATGCAAGGCATTGCATTTTGTAAAACAAACAAGGGCAGAACTTAAACAGTTAATGTTTGGGCCCTAGGCAGTGTTGTCTAACAGAGAGACCTAAGGGTTCAGGTACATAGTTCTTTGAAAGTTGCATCTCAGGTAGACAGGTTGGTTAAGAAGGCATTTAACATGCTTGCCTTCATTGCTCAGACCATTGTGTATAGGAGTTGGGATTTCATGTTAAGGTTGTATAGGACATTGGTGACACCACTTTTGGAGTACTGTGTACAGTTCTGGTTGCTTTGGAAGGATATTATTAAATTGGAGAGAGTTCAGAAAAGATTTACCAGAATGTTGTCGGGACTGGAGGGTTTGAGTTATAAGGATAGGCTGGATAGGCTGGGACGTTTTTCACTGGAGCGTAGGAGGTTGAGAGGTGACCTTATAGAAGTTTATAAACTTACAAGGGGCATAGATAAGATGAATAGCAAATGTCTTTTCCCTGGGACGAGGGAGTTCAAAACTAGGGGCCATATTTTTAACGTGAAAGGAGAAAGATTTAAAAGGGATTTGAGAGGCAACTTTTTCACACAGAGGGTTGGTTCATGTGTGGAATAAGGTACAGTTACAACATTGGACATACATTTGGATAGGGAGATGAATAGGAAAAGTTTAGAGGGATATGGGCCAAACGCAGGCAAGTAGCACTAGTTTAGATTGGGAAACTGCATGGATGAGTTGGACTGAAGGGTCTGTTTTCACGTTGTATGACTCTATGACTCTATAACTAGGTGACATTGGTTAAAAATAAAGTATTTCCCATTTAAGACAAGGATGGAGATTCTAGAGGAGCTTAGAACGTATGTAGGTTTCTACTCTTTAAATGAACAATAAATGTTTAGACAGCCGCTAGTGTTGCCCTTGTAACAAAAAGACAACCTTTCAAAATTAAATCAAAACATTGTTACCAGGGGTGAGGATACACCCTTCCCCCTGTGGAGCCCACCAGTTCCTAAAGTCCTTTATTTTGCCTGTATGTCCCTCTACACAGACACCAGAGCACATATGTAACCAGGAAAGAGAAGTAGACAGTAGGATGTGAGGATCCCTCTCCACAGCCACTGCCTGGACCTATTAATGGTCACTTTGGCCAGACCCAGGAGCAGGCCTAATGCATTTGTTCCAATATAAGTTCATCAGACCTTGACCATCCATGTGCGGTTATTGAACTTCTTGTGGCACTTCTGCCTGGTCCATTGGGCCAGGCTATGAGAGCTGATCTTTTCCTTGCTATCTGTTTACCTTCCCTTGGGAGCCCCTACCTGCAGGGTCTCCTCACTCCCACCGACATATGGCCTTTCTCGTCCTGTTGCCCTCCCTTACTAAGGGCCCCTGTGTCACACCCGTGTACCTTAGAGCACTCTGTCTCTTCCATGACGTTCCATCTAGCTAGCTTCTCTTTGCAGGCACTCGAAAAACCGACCATCAGCAGCAGCTACTGCCTATTGAGACCAGCTCTGCTACAAGAGCCGGAGAATCACTGGAACAAAGCTAACTGTGCGCACCCTACCTAGGTAGGGACATTACCACTGCACCACAACAGGACCCCTATCATGTCACCCTTTTCTCTTCCAAACTCAAGTGTATACAAGATGAGTCTATCGAACCTTTCCTTCTAAGACTTCAGGTTTATATTAAAGACATGAAAAAAGGAGTAGACCATTCGGCCACTCAAGCCCAGTCTGTCATTCAATGAGATCATGGTGGTCTTATTCTTCAACACCATTCTCTTGCGCTATCCCCGTATCTCTTAAAGTTTTTCATATGTAACTACTGATCAAATGTCAGTCTGATGTTCTTAACCATCTTGGTCAATCAAAATGCTTTTGAATATTTACGTGAACTCAATAGATTGTTCCTGAAGAGAGATCAGCCTTGCTCTATGAGTGAGAAAAGGTTAAATTTATCCAAATCCCCCAGGATCCCAAAAGTAAACACTATAAAGTTATAGCGGAAACTTTGGTATTGAAGGGTTAACAGTATCTGGATAAACACAAGTGTGTTTACAACACAGCTGAATGAATTTACACTTTTAGTTCTCATGGAAGGCCCAGGCTGCTTACTTCCACATCTTAGGCAGAAAAACAATATCCAATGATTGTCTTCCTGCCGAGAGTTTGTGGAAAAACCTATAAAAAGACCCGAGCTGATTCGGAATTGAGTTTTAGGAAGCAGCACCTTCCTGCCTTGAGTCCCTGCTGTCACTCTTGGAGAGGAATTTATTTCGCATCCGTTCTGCAAGGAGAGAGAGAAAAAAAAACCCATGACAGGCTGGATTTTTCAACCGCGTAAAGCAGGGGAAGAAAACCCTCCAATTCACACAATTGAGTCATTCCGTATCCTCTCGGCCGGGAAACAACAACAAGGGCTTCCTGGAAAGCAGATTCCTCCCGATCCAGTGTTGCATGCCTTGAAAAAGAATCATAGTACTGCCTCAGGAAATACCTGGCTTGTAAGGGCTGATGAAGAGTCCTGTTTGTAATCCTAACAGCCACGCACAAAGTGGAAGGTCTCTTCACTCTGTGGTGCACATTTGGTAAGGGTTCACTCACTTCACCGTCACCAACATGTCACTGCCTATGAGTTTTCTGGGATCCTGCACATTGGCAATGGCCAATTGCTGACACCCAAGTGTCTCACTCTATAATGATGGTGGGTCTCTGGTCTCTGACTTATGCTGCTTTGGGGTCACTCCCCACTCCCAATACTCTTAAGTTGACACATCAACAGGTACTGAGGGAGTACCACATTGACACAGGAGTAATCTTTCAGATGCAATGTTAAATTAAAGCCCTGTCCACCTCCTCCAGTGAATGCGAAAGATCCCATGGGTTCAGTCTCAAAGGAGACATTTACCCTTCAACCAATTCCGCTGAAATCAGTGGACCTAGTTATAGTCACATCGCCTATTTATGAGAGCTTGCTGTGCTCAAAATGGCTGTAGCTTTACAACACCTCAAAAGGACTTCATTGGCTATAAGGCACTTTGAGGTCCTGAAAGGGAGACAGAGAAATTTAAATGTCTTTTATACCAGGTTCAATTCCATTGGAAACGGAAGCAATAGGAAGAGCAGAATCCAAAGTCATTTCTAACGGGGGAAATGTGTAAATGTTTGAAAAAGAAAAATCTAAACGTGTCCAGAGAAATGGAAGCCAATGGAGATATCTTTCAGAGGACCAGCACAGATATCCCTGTGACGTAAGATTCTAAAATTGACTCTTGATGCTCATGCTCTCAACAAAAAGATCATCAGGCAGATGTTTACTGAAGGCAGCACTTCAGATTCAATGTATACGGCATGGAGGGGAAGTAATTTCCCTAATAATTTCACAAGGAAACCCATATCATGGGGATGCTCGGCAAAGCCCAGGAGCAAATGATGGTGCTGACATGGGTGCAAGTGTGCCATGGGCATCAAAGACCCTACACCCGCACTTCTTCCATATTATACACTTGGTCAGCAATTATCCACAACCACTGAAGACAGCTGGGGTCAGAGTCCTGATCCCGCTCTGAGGCTAATCTTGGAATTCCCTGCAATCAGAACAGTTTGAAATATGAGCAATGCCTTGTCCCAAATTGTAGGCCATCCAGGAAGCCAAGTCAGTTTCTTCTTTTAAACTGTTTATAAAATAATGAATCTCATTGAGTCTGACACTTTAGTTTTTGAATGTTTATATCTGAGTTGCATTTCAAATAAAAATTCTACAGTGACTCACACTCTGAATGTGCTGTGCTGCGTGTACATGACATGACGATTGGAAACTTGAACTTTTGTAATTAAAGAGTGAAGAACCACAGTGCACAGTGTCTGCACATTACTGGGGCAGGACTGCTGAGAAATAACTGCAAACTGCAAGCCCACAGTGGATTAATTTCATGTGCAACTTCCCAATCAGTTTCTCACAAGAAATTGGCTTTGTGTCTTTGCAAGCTGAGACAGTGAAAAGGTCATTCAGACATCTTGCACTTTCGCCAAACTATTCTTCCACTGGCTTTTTTGCTCCTCACTAGCTTTCTCCTAGACCTATCCCCTCAACTTATCAACATATTCCTCTAATTCTGCCCCTCCTTCAGTATATTTACCTCCCCCTCCCTCCTCCATCAAAAACAACTGGACTAAAATCAGAAGTTGCTGGAAAAACTCAGCAGGTCTGGCAGCATGTATGGAGAGAAAGCAGAGTTAGCATTTTGGGTCCAGTAACCCTTCTGAAGGATCCACACATTTGCCGCTAAACTTGCTAAGTTTTACCAGCAATTTCTGATTTTGTTTCTGATTTCCAGCATCTGCAGTTTTTTGTTTAGTACTGAACTGGACTAACCATATAAATCTCTGGTTACAAGAGCAGGTCAGAGGTTGGGAATTCTGTGGTGAATAACTCGTCTCTTGTCCCCCCAAAGCCTGTCCACCATCTTCAAGGCACAACTCAGGAGTATAATGGAATACTCCTTACTTGCCTGAATGAATTCAGCTCTAACAACACCTAGTGAGGGCCAACGCTATCCAGAACGAAACAGCTCATTTGATTGGCATTCCATCCAACACCTTCCACGTTCACACCATCCACCACCTATGTTCAGTAGGAGCAGTGTGTACAAGATGCACTGCAGAAATTTACCAAGGGTCCTTTGACAGTGCCTTCCAAACCCATGACCTCTACCATCCAGGAGGACAAGAGAAGCAGACATATGGGGACATCACCACCCTTCAAATCACTCACCACTCTGACTTGGAAATGTATCACTGTTCCTTCACTGTCCTGGGCCAAAATCCTAGAACTCCCTAATGGTATTATGGAGTTCCCTATACCAAATGGACTACAGCGATTGATGAAGGCAGCTCACCACCAACATCTCAAGGCGTTGCCAGCAAGGCTGAAATCCTAAGAATGAATGAAGGTAAAGCTTCACAACATTATAAAGAAAGTTCAGCCATGGAGCTGCATTTTGATGCATGTGAGTCAGACCAGTGTTTACTGGTTTTTCCTTCTGGGGTATTTCTGAAGGTTTGCTGTTGCTGTAATCTAAGACACATGATAGGTGGTTCGTGCACAGCAAACTGCGACAAACAGCAATGTGATAATGACTAGAACATCCATGTTGACTGGGAAACTGTGGAGATCTCCCCTGCTGCTCAACTGGGCTATGGGACCACTTAACCTAGAGTCACAGTCATGCAACACAGAAGCAGAGCATTCGGTCCAACTTGTCCATGCCAACCAAGTTTCCCAAACTAAACTAGTCTCACTTAGAGAGTCATACAGCACGGGCACAGACTCTTAGGTCAAACCAGCCCATGCTGACCATAATCCCAAACTAAACTAGTCCCAGCAGTCTGCTCTTGGCCCATATCCCTCCAAATCTTTCTTATTCATGTAATTATCCAAATATCTTTTAAACATTGTAAGTGTACCCGCATCCACCACTTCCTCAGGAAGTTTTTTCCACACAAAAAAGTTGCCCTCGTGTCCTTTTTAAATCTTTCTCCTCTCACCATAAAAATATGTCTCCCTAGTCCCGAAAACCCTCACCATAGGAAAATGACACCTGCCATTCACCTTATTTATACCTTTCATGATTTTAAGAACCTCTATAAGGTCACCCCTCAACCTCCTACGCTCCAGCCAATAAAGTTCCAACTTATCCAGCCTCTCCTTATAACTCAAACCCTCCATTCTCGGCAACATCCTGATGTGTCCTCAGTTCAATATCCCGTCAGAATAAAGGCACTACTGACAGTGCAGCATTCCCTTAGCTCCATACAGAAGCATTTGGAACAAGGCTATGGAGTAGGGTTTGAGTATCCAGAATGTCTCTCGCCTATGAAGAGCACAAGGGGATCATGTGACAGACTTAACAAGAAAATGCAGGATGAAAGGAGAATTGAGGAAACTGGGAATGATCATGCTGAAAAATGGCCTAGTATTAGTGAAACTGCTTCTCCTCAGCCAGAACAGCTACCATGCCACAGAATATTCATTGCACCATCTCCTGGTTGTGACCGGAACTTGACCTGTCAGCATTTCAGTTTATCAACACCTTGAAATGTTCACCTTTGGCAGGTTGTAATTGACAATATCCTGTGTTCGTCAAGGTACAAATTTCCACTTTGTCAGTCAGTCCTCGCTGGTGATGATGTAATGGAACTTGTTACGGAAGTTGCTGGAGGATTACTATGAAAATTGCAGCATTCTTTCCCGCGTGCAGGTGAAGAAAGCAGAAGGGTTCCTGGAATTCTCAGTTGCACAATCGCTGCTGCAGGTAATCACTGCTCAAACACCAGAGAAAGGGAAAGGAGGCTGTCTGTACTCTCAGGCTCTTTGCTCTGCCTTTCAATTGGGCCACATGATCATCAGGTGGTTACAGGAACGGAAGGGGGCCATTCAGCCTATCGTGACTGTGCTTGGCACTCTGTAAGAGCAATTTAAGTAGTCCCAATCTTCCACCTTTATCTCCACGACCCTTCAATCTTATTTCTTCAATCATCCAATTCCGTTTTGGAAGCCTCAAATGAACTTGTCTCTCTTGCCCTCAGACAGTGCATTCCAGACTCTCACCAATTGCTTTGTGAAGGCATCATGGGTGATCTGTTTTACAATTCCAAATACACATCTTGGTTCTACATTCTTGAAACCACTGGCCCAAAAACAATCTATCAAATCTGATGATTTTGAATCCCACAGCCTCAGCAGCTGTTTTGGGGAGAAAGTTCCCAATTTCCACTCCCTTTTACATGAAGGTGTGATTCCTCCCATCACCCCTGAATGGCCTGAATCTAACTTTAAGGTTCTGGCCCCTTAGTGCTGGAATCCCCCACCTCACCTTGAAGAAATATTCCCTTCTACCCCATCAATTAATTTAATCATCTTTACCACTGCCTTTAGTTTCAAACATCAGAACGGAGACAGCAGCTTGAAAAATGCATCATTGGCTGTCAAGTCAATGCTCAGACCTTTGAGTATAGGAGTTGGACATCTTGTTGATATTGTACAGGACATTGGTGAGGCCTCTTCTGGAGTACTTTGTCCAGTTCTGGTCACCCTGTTATAGGAAAGATATTATTAACCTGGAGAGGGTTCAGAAGAGATTTACCAGGAAGTTGCCAGGAATGGAGGGTTTGAGTTATAAAGAGAGGCTAGATAGAATCATAGAATCAGGCTGTTCAGCCCAACAAGTCCACACTGCCCCTCCAAAGAGCATTCCATCCAGACCCATCCCCCTACTGTTTGCCTGTAACCCCGCATTTCCCGTGGCTAACACACCTAACCTATACACCCCTGAACACTATGGGCAATTTAGCATGGCCAATCCACCTAACCTGCTCAGTGGTTAGCACTGCTGCCTCACAGCGCCAGGGACTCAGGTTCGATTCCACCCTCGGGCGACTGTCTGTGTGGAGTTTGCACATTCTCCCCGTGTCTGCATAGGTTTCCTCCGGGTGCTCCGGTTTCCTCCCACAGTCCAAAGATGTGCAGGATAGGTGGATTGGCCACGCTAAATTGCCCACTGTGTTCAGGGATGTGTAGATTAGGTGGGTTATAGGGGGATAGGTCTGGGTGGGATGCTCTGAGGGTCGGTGTGGACTTGTTGGGCCAAAGGGCCTGTTTCCACACTGTAGAGATTCTATGATCTATGATCTATGAAACCAGAGCACCAAGTAGAGACCCATGCAGAGACAGGGAGAATGTGCAAACTCCACACAGACAGTCACTTGAAGGTGAAATCAAACCCAGGTCCTTGGTGCTGTGAGGCAGCAGTGCTAACCACTGAGCCACCATGAGTTTTTTTTTTACTGGAGTGTAGGAGGTTGAGGGGTGACCCTACGGAGGTTTATAAAATCATGAGGAGTATAGGTAAGGTCTTTTCCCTAGAGTCCGGGATTTCAAGACCAAGGGGTATATTTTTAAGGTGAGAAGAGAAAGATTTAAAAAAGACATGAGGGACAATTATTTTATACAGAGATTGGTTTGTGTGTGGAATGAATTTCCAGAGAAAGTGATGGTTGCCATTTGGATAAGTACATGAATAAGATACGTTTGGAGGAATATGGGCCAAGTGCAGGCAAGTTGGACTAATTTAGTTTGAGATTATGGTCGGCATGGTCAGGTTGGTCCATGGGCTCTGTTTCCATGCTGTGTGACTCTATGATTCTAAGTGCCCTGCAGCTTCCAAAGGTTGTGAGACATACAGTGTAAACACAATTCTTCCTTTTAGATCTTGCCTTAATTTTCTATACAAAATCTACTCTACGCAACATCTTCCTCATGTTTTAATCCTTTCAGACCTGGTATAATTAGGGGTGGCATGGTGGCTCAGTGGTTAGCACCACTGCCTCACAGCACCAGGGACCCAGGTTTGATTCCAACCTCAGATGACTGTCTGTATGGAGTTTGCACGGTCTCCCTGTGTCTGTGTGGGTCTCCTCCGGCTGCTCCAGTTTCCTCCCACAGTCCAAAGATGTCAGACTAGATGGATTGGCCATGCTAAATTGCCCATAGTGTTCAGGGATGTGTAGCTTAGGTGGGTTATAGGGGGATGGGTCTGGTTGGGATGCTCCAGGGGTCGGTGTGGACTTGTTGGGCCAAAGGGCCTGTTTCCACGCTGTAGGGATTCTATGATCTGTGATCATTCTGGTGAATCTATGCTGCACATTGTTTGTGGTGAATATCTCCTTCATGAGGCCTGGTGCCCAGAACACAATGCAATTTACTTTTCATGGGGTGGAACCAGAGCTCTTGCACTTTTACTTTTTGTTAACTCATTCATAGGATGTTGGGCTCCATGGTCAGGCCAGCATTTATTGTCCATGGTAGACAAACAGGAGGCTGGAAGAATACAGCAAGCCAGGCAGCATCTAGAGGAAAGGAAAAGTTAGCATTTTGGAATGCCCGTGAGAAGTGTTGCCTTTTTGAAAAGTTGAAAAATTTGTGGTGTGGATACACCCAAATTGCCGTTGGGGAGGAATTTTCTGGATTTTGACCCAGTGACACTGTATTGACAATGTATTTCCAGTCAGGATGGAGAGTAGCTTGGAGGGAAATATGCAGTTTCTGGTGTTCCCTTGTCCTCTTAGATGGTAGTGGTTGTGGGTTTGAAAGGTGCTGTCTGAGGAAGTTTGGTGGTTTTTCTGTGTTTCATCTTATAGATAGAGCATATTGCTGCTTCTAGAGGAAGCAGTTGAGGTCCTTAATGAGTACTTCACATTGGTATTCACCAAGAAGTGAGACATGGATGATGGTAAGATTAGGGAAGGATATTTTAGGGCATGTTGATGTTAAGGAGGAGGTGTGGGTGTCTTGAAAAAACATTGACGTAGATAAGTCCGCAGGGCCTGATAGGATCTATCCCAGAATACTGAAGGAGGAGATTGTTGGGGCCTTGACAGAGATCTTTGCATCCTCTTAATCCACAGGCAACATCCAGAAGATTGGAGAATAGCCAATGTTGTTCCATTATTTAAGAGCCCTTCATCGGATTCTGCCCCAGAAGATTAAGTCACATGGAATCCATGGTGAGTTAGAAAGTTGGATGCAAAATTGGCTTGGTCATAGAAGGCAGAGGGTAGTTGCGGAAGGGTGTTTTTTCTAACTGGTGACCAGTAGTGTTCTGCAAGGATCAGTGCTGGGACCTCTGTTGTTTGCAATACATATTAAGGATTTTGCTGAAAATATAGGTTGTCTGATTAGTAAATTTGCAGAAAACATTAAAATTGGTGGAGTTGTGTATCGTAAGGAACTTTGTCAAAGGATACAACAGGATATAGATCAGTTGGAAAGTTGGTTGGAGAAATGATAGGTGGAGTTTAATCTAGACAAGTGTGAGGTGATGTATTTTTGGTGGTCAGAGAGGAAAGTATACATTAAATGGCAGGACCTTCAGGAGCAGTGATATACAGATGGATCTTGGGGTGCAGGCTCCCTGAAAATGGCAACACAAGTGGACAAGGTGTAAAGAAGGCATACAGCATGCTTGCCTTCATCAGTCGGGGAGTATAAAAAGATGGCAAGTCATGTTGCAGCATTTAAGACTTTATTTTGGCCAAATTTGGAATATAGTGTGCAGTTTTGATCACTAATAAAGGAAGGATGTGGAGACTTTGGAGAGAGTGCAAACAGTTTAAATAGGGTTTTGCCTGAAATGGAGTGTATTAGCTATAAGGAGAGATTGGATAATCTTGGATTGTTTTCACTAGAGTGCCAAAGGCTGAGGGGCGACCTAATAGAAGTGTATTGGGGCTGCACCCATCCAGCCAAGTGGGGAGTATTCCATCACACTCCTAACTTGTGCCTTGTAGATGTTGGACAGGCTTTGGGAAGTCAGGTGGTCGCTTACTTGCTGTAGGATTCCTAGACCCTAACATGCTCCTGTAACTGTAGTATTTACATGGCCAGTCCAGTTCTGCTCAACAATAACCACCGGGATGTCGATAGTGAGGCATTCAGTGATGGTGCTGCCAATGAAAGTCAAGAGATAACGGTTAGGTTCTCTTTTGCTCGAGATAGTGACTGCCATTTGTGTGGCTGCAAATATTAGCAGCTATTACTCCATGAAGCTCACTGGTTAGCACTGCTGCCTCACAGCAATGGTTCAATTCCAGCCTCACCACTGTCTGTGTGGAGTTTGTACATTCTCCCTGTGGCTGTGTGGGTTTCCTCTGAGTACTCTGGTTTCCTCCCACAGTCCAAAGATGTGCAGGTTAGGTGGATTGGCCATGCTAAATTGTCCATAGTGTCCAGGTGTGTGCAGGCTAGTTGAGTTAGCAACTAGCTAATGCAAGGGAATGCAAGGATAAGGTAGGGTAGGGGAGTGGGTCTGGGTGAGATGCTCTTTAGATGGTCAGTCTGTACTCGTTGGGCCAAATAACGTGCTTCCGCTCTGAAGGGATTCAATGTCTGAATGTTGTCCTGTTCCTGTTGCCTATTGTTTCAGCAGCTAAGGAATTTGAATGGTCCTTAAGGTTAGACCAAAAACCAAAAGATGTAGGAGCAGAAATAAGCCATTCAGCCCCTCGAATCTGTTCTGCCATTCATTGAGATCATGACTGATTTGATAATTTTCAATTAAACTTCCCTGCATTTCCCTACAATCCTTGATTCCCTTACTATCTGAAAACTGTCTGCCTCGGTCTTGAGTATACTTAACAACCCAGCCTCACTAGTTCTCTGAGGGTTTGGACAGATTCACTACCTTTTGAAAGAGGTTCTCCCTCATTTCTGTCTTAAACATGTGATCCCTAATTCTGAGATTATGTCCTTTGGTCCTACACTCTTGCATAAAAGGAAACAACTTCTCTTCAACTACCTTGTCATGTCCTAAGAATCTTGAATGTTTAAATAAGGTCAACCCTCATTCCTCTAACTTCTAATTATTACAGGCCCAGTCTACTCAACCTCTCTTCATAGGCCAGTTCCTCCATACTCACTTTCAGGCTAGTCAATCTTCCCTGCACTGCCTCCAATGTTAGTGTATCTTTTCTTAGATCAGGCATTTATTAACTGAGGCATAGAGGTTAAGAGCAGGGAAGTTCTGTTGGAAATGCATAAAACATTGGTTAGGCCACAGCTAGAGTATTGTGTGCAGCTCTGGAATCTATATTATTGAAGACATGTGATAGCCCTGGAGAGGGTGCAGACGAGATCTACCAGGATGTTGCCTGGGCTGGAGAGCTTCAGTTATGAGGAGGGTTTGGACAGATTAAGGTTGTTTTCCTTAGAGCAGAGGAGATTGAAAGGTGACGTGATTGAAATGTGTAAAATTATGAGGAGCATAAACAGGATTGACAGAAAGAAACGTTCCCCCTTGTTGGAGGAATCAGTGACCAGGGGTCATAAATCTAAGGTACGGGGCAGGAGGTTTGGAGGAGGTATGAGGGTAGTGGGAATTTGGAACTCACTGCCTATAATGGTGGTAGGGTGAGAAACTCTCATAACATTTAAGAATTATTTAGATGTGGGCTTGCAATGCCAAGGCATACAAGGCCTTAGTGCTGGAAAATGGGATTGGAATAGTTAGGCAGTTGTTTTTGACTGGCGAGGACATGATAGGTTGAAGGGCCTTTTTTCGAGCTGTAGATCTCTATGAGTCTATGACAATGACCTTAAGGGGCCCAGAATTGTTCATAGTGTTCCAGCTGTGATCCAAATAGTACCTTGTATAGTTTTAGCACAATGTCTAGTACTAGGGGGCATGCATTTAAGGTGACGGGGAGAAAGTTCAAAGGAGACATGAGGGTCAGGTTTTTTACACAGAGAGTGGTAGGAGTCTGGAATGCCCTGCCAGGGGTGGTGGTGGAGGCAGATACAATAAGGGCATTTAAAGAACTTTTAGATAAGCACATGGATATGCAAGAAATGGAGGGATATGGACCAAGGGCAGACAGAAGGGATTAGTTTAATTTGACGTCATGATCGGCACAACATTGTGGGCCGAAGGGCCTGTTCTGTGCCCTATGTCCTATGTTCGATGTTACTAATTTTATACTCCATTCCCTTTGAAATAAAGACCAACGTTTAATTTTCCTTCTATATTACCCACTGAATTTAGCTTTTTGTGATCTTGCACAAGAAAGCCCAAATCCCTCTGTTCTGTTGATTTCCGCAATCTTTGTCCATTTAAATAATATTCAGCTCTTCTATTTTTCCTCCCGAAGTGCTAAATTTCACATTTTCCAACATTATACCAAGTTTTTGCCCACTCACTTGATGTGTCTATATTCCTCTGCAAAAAGTAAAACAAAGAACTGTGGATTCTGGAGAGGTGAAACAGGAACCGAAAGTGGCAGAAAAAATTCAACAGGTCTGGCAGCATCTGTGGAAGAAAAAACAGTCCAGAAGGGCCTTCGACTGGACACTAGACTTGAAATGTTAACTCGGTTTTTCTCTCCACAAATTCTGCCAAATCTGTTGAGTTTCGCCAGTGCTTTCTGTTTTTGTTTTATAGCCCTCTGCAGACTCTCTGTGTCATTCACCACTTGACTTCTCACCTATTTTTGTGTCATCTACAAACTTGGCTAAAGTACATTAATTTTCCTCATCCAAGTCATAAATACATTGTGTAAATAACTGAGGCCCTGGCACTGATCCCTTTGGCATTCCACTAGTTACAGGTTGCTGACCTGAAAATGGCCCCCTTGTCCAAACTCTCTGTCTTCTCATAGTTAGAAATCCTCTATCCTTGATAATATACTACCTAAAACACTATGGGCTCTTATCTTAAGTAGCCTAATGTGTGGTATCTTTTCAAATGTCTTCTGATAATCCTAGTATGTTACATATACTTTTCCCACTTTACCCTGCTTGTTACCTCCTCAAAGAATTCTAGTAAATTTGTCAGGCATGATTTCCCCTTCATGAAACCATACTGACTCTGCTTCATCATGTTATGTATTTCTAAATAGTCTGCTGTTACATCCTTTACTATAGACTCGAACATTTTCCAATAATAGATGTTAAGATAATTGGCCTATTACGTGTTTGTCTCTTTCCCTTTATAAATAAAGGTGTTGCCTTGGCAGTTTTCCAATCCACTGGGACTTTTCTAGAATTTGAGGATTGCTGGAAGATTACTACCAGTGTTTCCTCTATCTCTGTAGCTACTTCCTTTAATATCCTACGATGCATTCCCATCAGGTTCAGGGGATTTATTGATCTTTAACCCCATTAATTTCCCTAGCACTTTTTCTCTAGTGATAGTTATTGTATTTATTTCCTCTTCTCCTTTTGGCCCTTCATTATTTAATTTTTGCAGAATGCTATTTGTGTCTTCTGCTGTGACGAATGATGCAAAGGATTTATTCAACCTTTCTGTCAGTTCCTAGTTCTTTATTATTATTTATCAGCTTTGTTCTCTAAGGGACCAGTGTTAAATTTGGCCTCTCTTTTCTTTTTTTTACATTTAAATATGCTCTTGTACAATCATCAGCAAACATCTCCACTTCTGATGGAGGGAACAGCTGCTTTTCCTCATTTACATAAATGAATTGGATTTGAATATAGGAGACATGGTTAGTAACTTTGTAGTCATTGATGAAACAGCTGAAGATGGTTATACCTAGGACAGTGCCCTGCAGAGATGTCCTGGAGCTGAGATGACTGATCTCAGCTATCTTCCTATGTGCCAGGTATAACTCCAACCCAGCATAAAGATTTTCCTCTGATTCCCATTGATTCCAGTTTTCCTGGAGCTCCTTAGTCAAGTTCTGCCTTAATTTCAAATGCAGTCACTCCTTCACCTCACCTCCGGAATTCAGCTGATGTTTGAATCAAGGCTTTAATTGAGGTCAGGAGCCAAGGAACCCTGGCAGCACCCAAAATGAATATCACTGAGCAGGTTATGGCTGAGCGTGTGCCACTG
This sequence comes from Rhincodon typus, assembly GCF_021869965.1. Classification (NCBI taxonomy): domain Eukaryota; kingdom Metazoa; phylum Chordata; class Chondrichthyes; order Orectolobiformes; family Rhincodontidae; genus Rhincodon; species Rhincodon typus. Next base: position 15,637,295 of record NC_063370.1, read on the forward strand.
GATAGCACTGTTGATGACACCTTCTATTACTTTACTGATGATTGAGAATAGACTGAGTGGTGGCTGTTGGTCAAGTTCAGTTGACCCTCCTTTTTGTCCAGAGGATATACATTTTTGGGTAGATGCCAGTGTTGTAACTGTACTGGAACAGCTTGGCTAGGGGTGCAGCAAGTTTTGGAACACAAGTCTTCAATAGTATTGCCAAAATGTTGTCAGGCCTCACAACCTTTGCAGTCAGCATCCAGTATCTTCAACTGTTTCTTGATATCACATGGAGTTAATTGAATTGGCTGAAGTCTGGGCATCTGTGATGCTGGGGACATCTGGAGGAGGCCGAGATGCATCATCCGCCTGACACTGGGTGGAGATTGTGGCAAATGCTTCAGGCTTTTCATTTGTGTGGATGTGCTGAGCTCCCCCATCATTGAGGATGGGGATATTTGTGGAGCCTCCTCCTCCAGAAAGTCGTTCAATTGTCTGCCACTATTCATGACTGGATGTGGCAGAACTGCTGAGCTTAGATCTGATCCATCACAGTTCATTGCCAACATGTTGTGAATTCATCTAGTCACTTTGGTTCCTTGCCCAGAGTTTATCATAAACAAGCAGAGAAAGCTCATTTGAGGTTTTTCTAAACCATAAAACAACAGTAGGTTGCTGCTAAGATAATGAGTATTCTGCTTGGGGAAGACAGCTAGGCCCTGGTTTGCCTCCACAGCCAGATTGTGACCTTCCGCCTTCAGATACCTTTACGTTGAGCCTCCCCCAAGGCGGTGCAGCTTGATGGTGTATTTCTTCTGTCAGGTATATGGCCTTGGTTACACCACCCATTTCCTGTTTACAGAGTCCATGGATGTTCTTCCAGGAATTTCATGTCTTTTATCTGGACCTTATCAAGGTTTGAGACATGGTTGTCTTACACCGGAGCACAGATCATAGAAAGCAAGGATGAGCAGATCAAAAAGACTAAGGCAGAGCCATACAGGTTACACTGCACAGGGCATGCGCTAGGCGAGATCAACATTAGCAAGATCAGTGTTATTTGAGGCTAGAGAGTCCGATCATCAGTCTAATAACGGCCGGGAAGAAGCTGTTCCTGAATCTACTCGTGCATGTGTCGAGGCTTCTGTATCTTCTGCCTGCTGGAAGAGATTGTAGGAGGTCATTACCGGGGTGCGATGGGTCTTTGATGATGTTGGCAGTCTTTCTGCAGCAGCGAGCCATTGCTGCTTGTAAACAGAGCTTTTCACTGTACTTTGGTACACATGATAATAAATCAATAATTTAATCTCTGTGTGGCATGCTGGCTGTTGTAAGGGAACCTCTCTTGGCGCTTCCTCCAAGTGCTGTTTAATGTGGAGAAGAACTGATTCATCGGCCAAGGGAGTGCAGGAGGTTTCTTTTCCTGTGTTCGACCTGATGCTGTGAGAGTTCATGGGGGCTTGGAGTCAATGTTGAGGACTCCCAGGACAACTCCCTCCCAACTAAATACAACTGTATCATCACCTCTGCTGATTCTGTCCTGCTGGTGGGACAGGACATTTCCAGGCTGAATGATAGTGATTATAGGACTTTGTAAGGTTTGATTCTGTCAGAATGTCTATGCTCAGTCACATTTACACACGTGTACACACTCTCACATATACTTGCACACACACTATCTCACACTAGTCCACTCAAACACACACTGACACTTGTTCTCATGAATAGATTTACACAGATTCACATTCAGACAATCCTACAAACACACACTTAGAAACATATTCTCACACTCACTCAATACACATATACTCACACCTATAGTTACACACTCACGCAAGTTGCACTATCTCACACACACACACACTTATTCACAGAACCTCACACATGCACACAGGTTACTCACACATAGTACACCTCCACAAGCAAATACGCTCTGCAGCTTTCACATTCATACACATACTTACATGCACAAGCATGCACTCAGTATCATACACTCTGAAATTGCACACGCACACGTAGACACATGCTCATATGCACACAGTCAGAAATTCACACACAAAGAAGCACTCACATTAACACAGAAACTCACAGACTCACAAATATACATACCATCACACAGAAATGTACACACACCCACACATAACCACAAATTCCACACTCTCATGCCTACGGTCACACAATATATAAGCTGACCCACGAACTCAGTCATAATCTTATATGCAGACTCATAAACATGCACACTCATTGCAAACAGCTCACTCACACTGACAAACGCACACTCGTTACAAACACACACTCTTACAGACATAGACACACTGACAAACAGATGTATTGATACATACACACACTGACATACAAACATTCACACTGACATCCACACAAATTGATATGCACACACATTCATATGCACACACTCACATTGACACTCACATACATAGTGACCTGTGCACTCATGCTGACATACACACACTCACACTGATTGACAATGAGCTGTTCCAGAGGCTAGTCAAGTCCCAGCTTCACATTGAGAATACCCTCCATTGAGTTGTGTGACACTATCTACATGGTATAAATGGCACAGACTTCGAAAAGGTCTAGCAAATTAAGACTGGGCAGCCATGAGGCATTGTGGGCCATTAACAGCAGCAGAATTGTACTCCAGCGCAATCTGCAACCTCATGGCCCAGAACATCTCCCACTCAACCATTACCATCAAGCCAAGGAATCAACCCTAGTTCAATGGAGAGTATAGGAGAGCATGCCAGGAGCAGCACCAGGCATACCTAAAAATGATCTGTCAACCTGGTGAAGCTATCAAACAGCACAAGCAGCAAGTGACAGACAGAGCTAAGCGATCCCACAGCTAACAGATCAGATCTAAGCTCTGCAGTCCTGCCACATCAAGTCATTAAATGTTGGTGGACTATTAAACAACTCACTGGAGGAGGGGCGTTCACAAATATCCCCATCCTCAATGATAGAAGAGCTCAAAATATCAGTGCAAAAGAGCTGAAGCATTCGCAGCAATCATCAGCCAGAAATGCCGAGTGAATGATCCAACTTGGCCTCCTTCAGTGGTCCCTAGTGTCACATATACCAGTCTTCAGCCAATTCGATTCACTCCACGTGACATCAAGAAACAGTTGGAGGCACTGGATGCTGCAATGGTTATGGGCCTGACAAGATTCCGGGAACAGTACTGAACACTTATGCTTCAGAACTTGTTGTTCCCTTAGCCAAGCTGTTCCAGTACAGCTACACACTGGCATCTACCCAACAATGTGGAAAATTGCCCAGCTATTTCCTGTGTTTACTGTCAGTATTTACTGTGGAGAAGGACATGGAAGCTAGGGAACTCGGGGACATAAATAATGATGTCTTGAAAGAGTTCATATTACAGAAGAGGAGGCACTGGAGTTCTTAAAATGCATAAAGGTAGATATATCTCTGGGAACTGATCAGGTGTTCCCTTGAACTTTGTGGGAAGCTGGGGAAGACATTGCTGAGCCACTTGCTGAGATATTTGTATAATCGACAGCCATGGAGGATGGCTAATGTGATGCCATTACAAAAGAAAGACTGTTAGGAAAAGCCAGGCAACTATAGACCAGTGAGCTTGACATCAGTAGTGGGTGTGCTGTTGCAGGGAATTCTGAGGGACAGGATTTATATGCATTTGAAAAGGCAAAGACTGATTAGGGATAGCCAACATGGCATTGTGCGTGGGAAACTGTGTCTCACTAATTTGATTGAGTTTTTTGAAGAGGTGACAAAGAAGATTAATGAAGGCAGAGTGGTAGACTTTGTCTATTTGGACTTCAGCAAAGCATTCAACAAGGTTTCACATGGTAAAAACCGAAAGAACTGCAGATGCTGTAAATCAGGAACAAAAACAGAAGTTGCTGGTAAAGCTCAGCAGGTCTGCTGGCACCTGTGAAGAAAAGATCAGAGTTAACGTTTCAGATCCAGTGACACTTCCTCAGTTCTGAGGAAGGGTCACCAGACCCGAAACATTAACTCTGATCTTTTCTTCACAGATGCTATCAGACCTGCTCAGGTTTCACATGGTAGACTGGTTAGCAAGGTTAGGTCACATGGTATCCAGGGGGAGCAGCCAATTGGATACAAAATTGGCTTCAAGGTAGGAGACACAGTGTGGTGGTGGAGGGTTGCTTTTCAGACTGGAGACCTGTGACCAGCGGTGTGCCACAAAGATCAGTGCTGGGTCCACTGCTTTTCCTCATTTATATAAATGAATTGGATTTGAATATAGGAGACATGGTTAGTAACTTTGTAGATGACACCAAAATGGATGGTGTAGTGGACAGTAAAGAGGATTATCTCAAAGTACTATGGCTCCTTGATCAGACAGACCAATGGGCCGAGGAGTGGCAAATTGAGTTTAATTTATGTAAATGTGAGGTGTTGGTAAGACAGGTCAGGGCAGGACTTATACAGTTAATGGTAGGGCCCTAGGGAATTTTGCCAAACAAAGAGACCAAGGGTGTAGGTGCATAGTTTGCAGGTAGACAGGGTGAGGAAGAAGGTGTTTGGTGCGCTTGCCTTCATTGGTTAGGACGTTGAATATAGGAGTTGGAATGTCATATTGAAGATGTTGAGGATATTGGTGAGGCCACTTTTAGAATATGGCATTCAGTTCTGCACACCCTGCTATGGGAAAGATGTTGGTGCGGAAAAGATTTAAAAGGTTGTTGCCGGGTCTCGATGGTTAGAGTTAAAAGGAAAGGCTGAATAGGCTGGTGCTTTTCTCCCTGGAGCACCAAAGGCTAAGGGGTGACCTTATCGAGGTCTATAAAATCATGATGGGTGGGTAGGGTCAATAGCCAAGGTCTTTTTCCTGGAATGGGGGAGTTCAAAAGAGGGCATTGGTTTAAGGTGAGAGGGGAAATATTTAAAAGGGACTTGAGGGGTAACTTTTTCATGCAGAGGGTAGTATGTGTACAGAATGAGATGCCAGGCAAGTGGTGCAGGTGGGTAGAATTACAATATTTAAAAGGCATCTGGATAATTATATGAATAGGAAGCATTTAGAGGGATATGGGCCAAATGCTGGCAAATAGGACTAGGTCAGATTGGGATGTCTGGTTGGCATGGGCGAGTTGGATTGAAAGGTCTGTTTCTGTGTTGTATGACTGTATGAATCTATGACTCTAGGTATGTCCTGTACACAAAAAGCAGGACATATCCAAACCGGCCAATGACCGCCCCATCTGTCTACTCTCGATCATCGATAAATTGACAGAATGTGCCAGCAACAGTGCTATGAAGTAGCACCTGCTCAGTGATGCCCAGTTTGGGTTCCATTAGGGCCACTTGGCTCCTGACGTCATTAAAGCCTTGGTTCAAACATGAACAAAGGAGCTGAATTCTAGAGGTGAGGTCAGAGGTCCTTTTTAAATCTTTCTCCCTCACCTTAAATCTATGCTGTCCAGTTTTGGACTCCCCCATCCCAGGAAAAAGACCTTGGCTATTCACCTGATCCACCCATGCCCATCATGATTTTATACACCTCAATAAGGCCACCCCTCCGCCTTTGACGCTCCAGGGAATAAAAGTCCCAGCCTATTCAGCCTTTCCCTTTAACTCAAACCATCAAGTCCCAGCAAATTCTTGCAAATCTTTTCTATACCCTCAGCTGCACCAACATCTTTCCCATAGCAGGGCGTGCAAAATTGAATGCAATATTCTAAAAGTGGCCTCACCAATGTCAGAGGATACAGCCAGATATAGATCAATTGGAGGCATGAGCAGAAAAATGGCAGATGAAGTTTAATACAGGCAAATGTGAGGTGATGCATTTTGGAAGGTCAAGTACAAGTGGAAATTATACAGTGAATGGCAGAACAATTAGTAGTATTGATATGCAGAGGGATCTGGGTGTGCAGGTCCACAGATCATTGAAGGTGGCAGTGCAGGTAGATAAGGTAGTAAAAGAGGCTTATGGCATACTTGCCTTCATGGGAAGGGGCATTGAGTACAAGGGTAGACAAGTTATGCTGCAGCTTTATAGAACTTTAGTTGGGCCACATTTCGAATATTGCGTACAGTTCTGGTCACTACACCAGCAGAAGGATGTGGATGCTTTGAAGAGGGTACAGAAGAGGTTTACCAGGATGTTGCCTGGTATGGGGGATTTTAGCTATGAAGAAAGGTTGGATAGACTGGTTTGTTTTCATGGGAACACAGGAGGTTGAGGGGCAACCTAAAAGAAGTTTATAAGATTGTGAATGGCATAGATAGAGTGGAAAGTATGAGGCTTTTTCTGAGGGTGGAGGGATCTATTACTGGGGACACAGGTTCAAGGTGCGATGGGGGAAGTTTAAAAGAGATGTGTGAGGTACATTTTTCACACAAAGGGTGGTGAGTACCTGGAACGCGCTGCCAGAGGAGGTGGAGGAAGCAGGCACAATAGCAGCATTCAAGAAGCACCTGGACATATACACGAATAGGAAGGGAATAGAGGGATACGGATCCTGTAAGTGAAGACAGTTTTAATATGGAGAGTGATAGCCCTTGACATCAAGGCCACATTTGACTAAGTGTAGCATCAAGGAGCCTGTGCAAAACTGGAATCAGTGGGAATCTGGAGAAAACTCACTGTTGGTTACCTGGCACATAGGAAGACGGTTGTTCTTGTTGGAAATCAGTCAGATGTAGGGGTGTTTGCCAATGATTGCACAATGTTCAGCACCATTCCCAACTCCTCACATACTGAAACAGTCCATGTTCAAATGTAACAAGATCTGGACTATATCCAGGCTTGAGCTGACAAGTGGCAAGTAACATTCACACCACACAAATGCCAGGCAATGACCATCTCCAATAAGAGACAGTCTAACCACTGCCCCTTGACATTCACTGAATCCCTCACTATCAACATCGTGGGGGTTACCATTGACCAGAAACTCGACTTGGCACATATTACAGTAGGTACCGGAGCAGGTTAAAGACAAGGAATACTGCGGTGAGTAACTCACATCCTGATCCCCAAAGCCTGTCCACCATTTACGAGGCACAAGTCAAGGGTGTGATAGAATACTCTCCACGTGCCTGAATGGGTGCAGTTCCAACAACAGGCAAGGCATTTGACACCATCCAAGACAAAGCACCCCATTTATTTGTCATCACCCTCACAAGGATCCACCCCTCCACCACCTATGCTCAGTGGTAGCAGTGTGTACTATCCACATCCCATGCGTAAATAAATAAAACATGCACACACTCACATTGACATTCATAGTTTGGGAAACCTAGTTGGCATGGACGAGTTGGACTGAAACCGTTTCCATGCTGTACGACTCTATGACTCTATGACACTCACATTCACACTCACACACACACACACACACATCGATATACCCACACTCACACTGACATACACACACTCAAAACTGACACACACATTCACACTTACACACACCCACTCACATTGATATAAATATACACACACATTCACACAGGTACTTGCGTTGACTCACTCCCACACATTAACACATGCACACAAACTCACATGGGCACACTCACAAAGAAGCTTAAATAGACACATGCTCACACATACACTCACATTCACCCACACACACTCACGCTTAGTCACGCGGACTCCCTCACACAAACTTTGTATCCCTCTTTGATTTGCACATATCTGAGTATAATTTTGAATTTATATGTTAGTGTTTCTGATGGTCTGTTAAATCCAGTATGTTCTGTGCAACACTAGTTTGTCTCCCAGGTGAGAAGGTATGGCAATAGAAGAAGACAAGTGGAATCAAACCGGTACAGTAGTTTTGCCTATCCCTCAAATTTTCAATCTTCAATTCCCGAAGGAGTTGCTTACTCTGGGCGTGATACAGGTGAATGCCAGCTCAACCCAGCCGTTGGGGATTTTGTGACATTGAGTGTGGGCAGGCTGTTTGACTGTGTGCGCCATGTTACTCTTACTCAATATCTTTGCACATTCACTTCCCAGTGGGAATTAATGAGCAGTAATTAAGGGCAGGAGTTACTTGTTACCTCCCTAGCCTGAGGGCGCTGATGCTTATTGTAACAGCCCCATCCCCATCTCAAAAGATGAAGTTACTTGCATTTGTAAATTAATTTACCAAGTGCTTACAGTCCAGGGAGAGGCCATTTGGCCCAATTGGACGATGCTGTCAATGTGACCTTTCTCACAACCCCTGAAGCTCATTCCATGAACTTCCCTTTTCATTCATTTTCCCTCACCTGTTTTTCAAACCTCCCCTATATTTAAAGGAAATTACAGTCTGCACCAGCATGACTGCACCAGCTCATCAAGCGAGCATCATTACTTGGTGCCAATCTCCTGCTTTTCCATTATTTTTATTCAAATTTTCATTCAATGTTCTCTTGAATACCTCAATTAAACTTGCCTCTCCACCACACCTCCAGGCAGTGGATTTCATACATTAACTACTCACCTAGTGAAAATGTTTTTCCTCACTCCACCCTTCATCAATGCTATTTAGATCAAGTTACTTCTGATGGCAATGAATGCTGCATGGAGGAGGTGGTGGCCTAGTAAAAATGTTACTGGGCTAGTATTTAAGAGCCCCAGGCTAATGTTCTGAGGATGTGAGTTCAAATCCCACCATGGAAGCTGTTAGAACTTAAATTCAGTTGATAAGCCTAGTGATAGTGACTATTACACCTATTGTATATAGCCCTTTAATCTAAAGTGCCCTTTAGGGACAGAATTCTGCTGTACTTACCTATACTGGCCTACATGTGACTCCAGACCCATAGCATTATGGTTGACTCTCAATTGCCCTCTGAAATGCTGAGTAAGTCACACTAACACAGGGCAATTAGGGATGGGCAGCATATACTGGCTGAGCCAAGGACACCCACATCCCATAAAAGGATATCTACTAGTGATATCAACTGTGGATCAGTTGGTAGCACACTGACCCCTGAGTCACAATGTTCTGATTTCCAATTCCAGTCCCATTCCAGGATATGAGCTTACAAATCTGAAGTTGATATCCCTGCATGGCACCAAGGGATTATTGATTTGGTGTCATCCACAGATCTTGAAATTTTATTTTGATCCTTTTGTCCAAACTATTTATGTAAATGGTGAATAAGTGGTCCCAGCACTGAACGCCCTTAGGGGATACTGCTTCTCACCATTTTCCAGTCTGAGTAATATTCTTCAATGCCTACTCACTTCTGTAGTTAGTTTGCTAACCATTCTGCTCTGTGTCCCCTTACTCTACCTATTCTGACATTTATTCATGAGTTTGTTATGAGGGACCTTTTGGTAATCCAAATGCATTTCCATTTGATACATTGACCTTGTCTATCACTTCCGTGATTTCTCAAAATAATTCAATAATATTAGTCAATTATAAGCTTCCCACTTGGAATCTGTGCGTTAGTGTATATTCTTTCCAAATGTTTTTCTATTAGATCTCTGATTAAGAATTTCATTATCTTCCTTATCACGTACATACACAAAACACATCATCATTCACAGGAACTGCTCTATATCCATCTTTACATTCTCACAGTATTGGCTGTCTGCTGGTCTCTGGTATTATTAGCCTGTCACATGTCTGTAATATTGTTGCTGCTATCTTTTCGTTAATGTCTTTGATAACCACAATATCTTTTAATTCATCTCAACCAGATATTTGATTAATTTAGCAATTATCTTCCTTTTTTGAATTTAAATATCTTTCTTTTTTTTCATTTCTTCTTTTAATATCCTGTCCACCAGTTTTCTTGGTCAAGTGTGAGGCATGTACTTTTTCTTTCTCACAGACACACACGGATCCTAGCTCTCGATTTAAACATTCCCATCCTTGTTTTCAAATCCCTTCATGGTCCCTTTCTATCCTCCAGCCCATGATACTCCAAAATCTCTGTGTTGTCTCCAATTCTGGCCTCTTGAGCATCCTTGATTTTAACCACTCCACCACTAGTGGCCATGCTTATAACCACCCAGGCCGTAAGCTCAGAAATTATTTCGCTATGGACCTCTGACCCTCTAACTGTCTTGCTCCTTTGAAATGTTTCTTTAAACCCATATCTTTGAATAAGTATGGTGTCATCTACTTTAATAACACGGTTGAGTGCCAGATTATGCTTTAGACTCCAGTCAGGGGAGTTGTGACATTTTATTATATTACAGATGCTATAATTAATTATTGTTCCTATAAGACAATTTGTTGAATTCTTTGTTCTCCACTCTGATTATGTTGCTAACTGTCATATTTAATTATCAGTTCTGTTTTTCTGTTTAACCATATTTCAGTTAACCTTCCTATAACTGGTTTCTCTAATTTTCCTGTTTAATTTAAATATTGTCTGCATTGTACATGTGATGTAATTTGTTACCAGTGTGAAATGCAGGGAATCCTCATTTTGAGTCCCCCCATATTTTCACACTAAGATTGTTTTTTAAATGGCCTCTTGACTCATTTAAAGTCCTATTTTCCATTTTTACATCCCTTTCTTCCAGATTGCATCTTGCCTCATTGTGACTCTCACACCATTACATCACCATAAGGTGCCCTACAGTGCCATTGATGCACCCTGGAGTTGAAGAAATTACACGTTTTTAAAAACTGTTCTCTATTTTTAATCTTTTTTTTATTTCTCAGTGGTTTGTACTTGGAGAGGAACTGCTGTGGACTTTGCTTTTTTTTATAAAAGAATTCTCTGCTGTACTATACCATATTTTGTCTGCACAGGTACAATAGTCAAGAAACCTGTACAGTACCTGTGGTGTAAATTATTTTAAAGACTTCTCTGCAAGTAAGAAGCCTTACTTCTTCACTGAAGCATTTTGCAAGTTATTTTGATTTGGAATGCAGAATGCTGCAAATGTGGCACAGTATTCCAACATTTATATTGGCTTTTCTGGGCAAAAATTGACCTCAGGAACCTAACTGAGGCTTTAACATTGATTCCTATGGGAAACCACACTTCACTTAAAGTTGCTTTTTTCAGGATCGCAACACTGATTTAAAGTGAGGGGATTGTAGCACCAACTTTAAGTGAGGGTACCCAATTCTACCTAAACTGCTAAGGTAAAATTAAAAGCAGAGAATACAGGAAATTCTCAGCAGGTCTGGTGAATTCCTGGAGAGAGAAACAAAGTTAACATTTCTGTCTGTGCCTAGACTATGTCTTGAATGAAGTAGGTTTTAAGGAAGTACAGAATCAGCACAAAAGGGGGAATGGGGCCACAGTTGAAAAGAAAGGTCAGTTGATGATAAGAGAGATTAAACAGAGAAAGGGATAAGGGTGCCAACTGAAGACAGAATGTGGTAACAGGACAGATAAAGGAACAAAGCCTGGATCCCCCTTTTCTCACTTTTCACCTCATCAGCCTCCACTTTCAACAAATCATCGCTCGCCTTTCTGACATCTCGAATGTGCTGCCAGCACAAAGTATTTGAGTGGTCCTGGGATGTGCATGAGAAAGAAAGAGAACCAGAAACAAGGCCGCTAAGAGATTTTCAACATCCATTAACCACACCCACATACAGGGATAGATGAGTGCAAGCCTCTAACTGGAACCATTTCCTTCCAGGCTCCGGTGTCATGTGATCTGATAACACTGATGTCTCAGTTGTTTATGTGCTCGCTGTTAATGTATTAGACAAACTCTCCTTCCCTTCCACTTCCTTTAAGTATTCTGAAGGATCCACAGAACCCTGTGTCAATTATTTGTCACCCCCGAAAAACCACCCCACCCCCACCGCTGTCTTTTCCTGGCGCCCAGTCAATGTTGAATATAGTTGAAGAGAAACAGATTTTTGGTCTCAGGGAATCACAGGATACAGGGAGCAGAGGATCATTTTGAATGATGGAGAAGGCTTGATGGGCCGAATGGTCTATTCCTGCTCTGATATAGCATTCCTTTCTGCCTACCATCCTTTCAGAGACACCTTATTTAGTTCTTTCCTCCCTCATCCATTCTCCTTAACTCTTTACTTGTTCTTAATTGGTTCAACTCTATGATTCCCCATTTTCAATGAAAGGTCATTGACTTGAAATTTTGTTTCTCTGTTAACTCTGTTTCCCTCCATAGATGCTGCCAGACATGTTGAGCTTTTGTAGTATTTTATTTTAACTTCTTTGTTGGAAATATTAGCTTCATGTTTACAAATTCATCAATATTCTTTAGGGCAGCGCAGAGTTCCAGACCTTGGAGTGCAAGTTCATAGTTCCTTGAAAGTGGAGTCACAGGTAGATAGGATAGTGGAGGCAGCATTTGGTATGCTTGCCTTTATTGGTCAGTGCATTGAGTATAGGAGTTAGGAGGTCATGTTGGGGCTGTACAGGACATTGGTTAGGCCACTTTTGGAATAGTATGTGCAATTCTGGTCTCCCTGCTGTTGGAAGGATGTTGTGAAAGTTGAAGGAGTTCAGAAAAGATTTACAAGGATATTGCCAGGGTTGGAGGGTTTCAGCTATAGGGAGATGCTGAATAGTCTGGGGCTATTTTCACTGCAGCATCGGAGACTGAGCCTGGAGACTGATAAACCTTATAGAGGTTAATCAAATCATGAGGGGCATGGATGGGGTAAATTGTCAAGGTCTTTTCCCCAGGATGGTAGTGTCAAAAACTAAAGGGCATAGGTTTAAGGTAAGAGGGGAATTATTTAAAAGGATTCCAAGGGGCAACTTTTTTCACGCAGAGGGCGTGCTGTGTATGGAATGAGCTGTCAGAGGAAGTGGTAGAGGCTGGTACAATTAGGATATTTAGGATATTTAGAAGGCATCTGGACGGGTATATGAATAGGAAGGATTTAGAGGGATATGGGCCAAATGCTGGCATATGGGACTAGATTTATAGAGGATATCTGGTCAGCATGAACGTTTTGGACCAAAAAGTCTATTTCCGTGCTGTACAGCTCTATGACTCTATGACCCTAAATGACCATTTGATTGATTGATCGTCCATCCCGAATTGCCCAGAGTGGCTTTAACAGCTGCTGACAGACATTCCCGGCTGAGGCAGGTCCAGAAGGTACACACCTTTCGTCACAGCTGCTTCTCTCCCCCATCTTCAGAATTCCTCTCCAAAATCCACAGAGCCCCTACCCAACCTCCAAATGACCTTTGCACCATCTCCTGACCTTCAGATCCTACTCATCTCAGCCTCCTCACCAGTCATGGTGACTGCAGCCAGGGGCATCAGGTCTTCCGACCCTGCAGGCCAATCCACACCAGGAGCATAAGTTCACAGGAGGTCATGGGCACTACATTTGCCAACACCTCAGCTTTTCCTGGTAATTTCAGGTTTCCTGGCACTGGCCGTTTCCCTTATCCTTTCCAAAATCTGCTCCAAGTCTCAGGGCCATTGTTCCTCTTAATCTGTGTAGCTTCTGCATCAGCCATGGACTGCTTGTCTATTTCCAGTCTGGTTCCTCCCTTTCTGTCACACTTTTGGTTACACCTGATCAATTCTTTATCACATTTTGAATATTACCTACAGTTTTGGTTTCCTTACCTACAGAAAGATGTATTTGCCACAAAAGGACATATTTGAGCTCACCAGACTAATTCCTTGGATGGAGGAATTGGCCTCAGAGGAAAGATTCAATAGACTGGGTTTACTTTCTCTGGGGTTTAGAAGAATGAGAGGTGATCTCTTTCAAACCAACAAAATTCTTACAGGGTTCGACAGGGTAGCTGTAGGGAGAATGTATAGAGCCAGGGGACACAGTCTCAGAACTAAGGCCAAGCCACTCAGGACTGAGATGAAGGGGTGTTTCTTCACTCGGAGAGTGGTGAACCTTTGGAATTCTCTACCCGAGAGATCTGTAGAGACTGCTTTACTGAATCAATGCCATGTGGAGCTGGAGGAACACAGCAGGTCAGGCAGCATCAGAGGAGCAGGAAAATCAACATTTTAGGTTGGGACCAATCCCAACCCGAAACGTCAACTTTCCTGCTCCTCTGATGCTGCCTGGCCTGCTGTGTTCCTCCAGCTCCACACTGTATTGACTCTGGCTCCAGTAACTGCAGTCCTTGCTGGCTCTTCCAAGCCTGTTCCAAGGATGCCCACCTTGAAGAAGTTGTCCTCCTCCCTCTGAAAAGATCTAAGTGGATCTCTCTCCCACTGCAACCCACTGGTGATCTCTTCCGCCCTGAAGCTCTTTGACTACATACTAAAACAAACCTGTTACTACAGCCACGTCTCCTTTCTCAGTACCTGCCTACACAGCCAGCTTATACCACATGGACTCCAGTCCTGATGAAGGGTGTAAACCCGAAATGTCGACTTTCCTACTCCTCTGATGCTGCCTGGCCTGCTGTGTTCCTCCAGCTCCACACGGTATTGACTCTGACTCCAGCATCAGCAGTTCTTGCTAGCACCTTCATTGAATATTGTAGGACTGAGATTAATCTAATTTCTGGATATTGAAAACATTCAAGGATAGTGCAGAAAAATGATATTGAAGTAGAAGGTCAGCCATGATTCCATTGAATGGTGGAGCAAGCTCGAAAGGCTGAATGGTCTATTCCTGCTCCCATTTAGATTTAGGTTTATTGTCACGTGTGACAATGTGTGATCCAAAATGGTGGCTGTGTACTGCTCTTCACCAGAGCACGCTGCTCCAACCTCTTTTCTTCCTTTTCTTTCTTCTTTCTTCTTTTCTCGCCTTTCTCTTTCTTTCCTTTGGTTCTTTCACCTTTGGAGCTCGGATGTGGAGGCAGGGGTGGTGGGCGGCTGGGGTCTTTGACAGTCGGCCATGAGGCAGCAGGTCGTGGCCAGCAGTTTCACAGTTTCATCGCTGCCTGGAGCAGGACTCTGCAGCGAAGCAGCTGATGTGACAGCGGAGCTTGGCAGCGTCTGGGACCCAGTATGGGCTCGGGATGGCAGCAGCGGCGGCCGGTGGCAAAGGATAACGGCAGCGGCAGTCGTGGCAGAGGCTTTGCGAGCAGTGGTGAGGCCTGGCATGCCTGATGGAGGTTGGCAGCAGCAGCAGCAGTGAGTGATGACAGCAGCTGGCAAACACAGTCTGGTTTTAGCCCAGCACAGGGAAGACCCAGCCCTATTGGAGAAAGCCCAGCTTGGAGCGTCTGCAGGCCCATGGCTTAAGGAAGGACTGCATTGTTTGACTTCTAAACGTTATTTCTTTATTTTTCCAGTTTGTACTAAGAAGACTGGAGTGCTGAACTTTTTAACTTATTTCTTTATTTTTCTGCTTCTGTAACTAAGATCTTGTACCTATGATAGCACCGTGTGTGGTGACATTGCACACTTTGTTGTAGAATGCCAGTCCTTAGTGAAAGAATATTGCCTGCCACATCCACAAGGCATGGAAATACTTAGGAAGTAAGTCACTGTTGTAAAGAATAAAATGCAGCAGCTGATTTTCACACGGCACTGCAATAATGGCCAGGTTATCGGCTGGAGTCAGTTTTGACACTGTGGGTCTATCATTCTTGCAACTGCATCTGAAGGTTATGGGCTCATGTTCCACTCTAGGAACTTGAGCACAACATCAACACAACTGCAGGAAGAGTAAGAGAAACAGGGAATTAATTTCAATGGGGCTTGTTTGGCATAATTCCAAATATTATGAAAGTTGAGTTATTGTGTGGGTTATACACAAATTTCAGGGCTGCATTTTTAGGAGTAATGATTGTGACGTCTTTTGATATTAATAGCTCCTAACAATTTAATATGCTGTTCTGTGTGGCCTCAATTTCCCGATACTTACAACATCATCTCTATAGAAATAGGGAAATTCCTTAAAGCAGATCCCTAATTCCAGTGAATCTAAACTTGCAGATGATGTGACAGGAATTGGAGAGTGTGGCATCAATGGGATATCGAGCAGCACAGTTCAAACAATTAAACTTTACCCATGATGAGAAAAGTGGTCTTGACCACTGTCTCACCGTTCACCAGCAACTCGTTTTTACTGTTTAATCTTTCACAGGATGTTGGCATCTTTGGCAAGACCAGCATTTGTTGCCAATCTCAGAGGCCTGCTAAGCCAATTCAAAGGGATTTAAGAGTCAACCACATTGCTGTGTGTCTGGAGTCACATGTAGGCCAGACCAGGTGTGGATGGTAGATTTTCTTCCCTGAAGGCCACTGGCGAACCAGGTCGGTTTCTATGATGATAGTTGCCGTGGTCACCAACACTGAGACTAGTTTTATATTCCAGATTTATTAGCGTTTACTTCTGATTCTTTTGGGAATTATCCTAAAAACGAAGGAGATGGAAGATCAGTATAGAGTGGTCCCAAAGGAAACAATTACTCAAATCTGTACTAGCCCAGTTGTAGTCATCCCACGCAACAGATGGAGCACAAAATACACTCAGTACTTTTCCTACAAAGCAAACTCATTTTGCTATTGTTCACAAGATGTCTGCTCACTAAGCTGACCTGTGGGGTTTGATTCTTACTATCTGAGGGCTGCCCTGTGAAAAAAGATTGAGTATAAAGGTTCAACATTCTCTCGACTTTAAAGAATAAGAGGTGATCTCATTTACAGTGAATAGAATTACTGGAGGGCATGAGAGGGTGAATTTTGAGTGGATTCCGTAGAGGTTCTCAAAACCATGAGTGGGCCAGATAGAGGAGATGAGGAGAAGCTGTTCCCACTCGTAAAAGAAAAAAAGAATGAAAGGGCCACAGATTTAAAGTGATGTGCAAAAGAAACAAGGGTGATGTGATAAAAATCTTTTTCATTCAGGAAGTGGTTCGGATATCGAATGCACTGCCTTGAAATGTCATGAAGGCAGGTTCAACTGAGACATTCAAAGGGGCACTGAATAATTATTTGAATCTTAGAATCCCTACATTCAGCCCATCAAGTCCACAACAACCCTCCAAAGAGCATCCCAGCCAGACTCAACACTCCCACCCCCACGCCTACAATTCCCATGGCTAACCCACCTAAGGTGAACATCTTTGGACTGTGGAGAAAATCAAACCACCCAGAGGAAACCCATGCCAACACAGGGAGAACGTGCAAACTCCACACAGACTATCATCCAATGCTGGAATCAAACCCAGGTCCCTGGTGCTGTTAGGCAGCAGTGCTAACCACTGTGCCACCATGCCACCCATTTGGATAGAACTGGTGTTCAGAGATATGAGGAAAAGGCAGGAGATTGACACAAGGTAACAGAGCTGGTGCAGGTACAATGGGCTAAATGGACTTCTATGCAATAACAAATCTGTGATGACAAGACCAGAATTTATTGCCTGTCTCTCATTACCCTGGAGATGGTAGTTGGTGAGCTGCTTTCCTGAACCACTAGAGAATCATGGGGCTCACAGACCAAGATAAGGGCTGGACCATTTTGGACTGAGATGAGAAGAAATGACTTCACTCAGATGGTTTGAATCTTTAAAGGCGGAGGAATCTTTGACAGAGGACAGTGGTTGCCCCTTCATTGACTCTGATCACTAGACCTTTTCGGACCCTGACAGAATCGAAGGATATGGGAATGAGTTTAGACAGTGAAATTGATGTAGGTCAGGCATGCTCTTATTGAACAGCAGAGCAGACTTAAGGGGCCAATTGGCTTACTCCTGCTCAATTTCCATGTTCTTAAATTCTTACCATTGTTGATTCCACAACTCAGAAGGTGCAGCCTGCTCTCTATTCTTCCTCACCCATGAGATGTTGGCTGCTAAACTGCAAGATACTGGCAACAATGGTCTTACTGTGATTGAAAAGCTTTCAGATAATATTGCAGGGAAAATTCCAAGCACTGACAATGTGGAGGAATTTGGCACACAAAACTAAGATATAGAACTGTTTCTGGCAAAGAGCCAGTAGTAGGTGCTCTGAGGGAACAGAAGCAAAGGCGCCTGCTGTATGATAATGGGAGTGGAGCAGTGGCTGTCTCCTTCCAGTGAATGTGGGATGGCAGGAAGGAACTAGGTGTCATTCCAGATAACAACAACAACTTACATTTATACAGGTCATTTCATGTCGTCAAACAGCTCGAGGTGCATCACAAAAATGTGCACAAACAAAACTTGGCACTGAGCCAGTGATGGAGACATCAGGGCTGGTATCCAAATGTTGGATTATCTTAAATAAGGTGGAACAGGTAGGAAGGCTGAACAATTCAGGGAGGCAGTTCCAGAGTTTACAGCCTGGACAGCGGAAGGTGCGGCCACCAACAATGAAATATTTAAAAGCAGATTTATGCAAGAAAACAAATTGTTGAGATTTCAACGACTGCAAAGAAAGTTGTATTTATATAGCGCTGCCAATGAAATGATATGTCATAACATGCTTCACAAAAATATTATGAAGCAAAACTTGACACTGAGCCACCTGCTGTGTATTCAAGAGGCACCTAGATATAGGTCTTGGGGCGAATGGGATCAAAGGTTATGGGGAGAAAGCAGGATTAAGCTATTGAGTTGGATGATCAGCCATGATCGTAATGAATAGCACAGCAGGCTCGAAGGACCAAATGGCCTCCTCCTGCTCCTATCCTCTATGTTTCTATACTAGGACAACTAAAGACGCAGGTTTTGCGAAGCATGTTAAAGGAGGAAAGAGATGCATCAAGAGAGGTTTAGGATGGGAATTCTGGAGGTTACAACGTATGAACTAGGAGCAAGAGCAGTCAATTCAGCCCCTTAAGCCTGCTCGCATATTTAATACAATAGGGGCTGATCCCATCACAACCTCAACTGCACTTTGCTGACCGTTCCCCAGAACCATTTAACCCATTCCTTGTCCTAAAATTGTGACCCCACATTCTCAAATATCCCACAAGGGGAAATATCCGCTATACATCTACTTTATCAATTCCCTTTAACATTTTATATATCTCATTTAGATCTCCTCTCAATCGCTAGAACTCTAGACCTAAACTGCTAATTACTCTTCATAAACTAAGCCCTCATCTCTAGAAACAATCTAATGAACATCTTCTGACCTGCCTTCAATGCAACTAAAACCGTCCTAAAGTAAGGGGACTAAAATCGAATGCAGTACTCTAGGTACAATCTTACTAATGCCTTGTAGATTTGCAGCAATGCTTCCCTGCTTTTATATTCTATTCCTTTAACAATAAATGCCAACATTCCATTTGTCCTCCTTATTACTTCCTCTAATATGCATATTAGCTTTCTGCGATCCATGGACGAGAACACCCTGATGAAAGCACTCTGAAGTTTCTCTCTATTTACATAATAAATTACCTTTCTATTTTCCCACCAAAACGGATAACCGCACACTTATCCACATTAAACCCCATCTATCTAATTTTGGCCCATTTACCTGACTTATCAATATACACTTGTAAATCACTTTCTTACCTACTCTATTGCTGTCTGCAAATTTGGCTATAGTACCTTCTATCACTGCATCCAAGTCATTAATATAGACTGTAAATATATAGGGTCCAAGGACCAAACTTTGTGGTACCCTATTAGCTACAGCTTGCCAACCAGAAAAAAGATGCCTTTATCCTGACTCTCTCCTTTCTGTTGGTTAGCAAATCCTCTATCCAAGCTGATATATTACCTCTAAACCCATGTGATCCTACCTTGTGTATTTTTTTTTGATGGCATCTTATCAAATGCCTTCTGAAAGTCCAGATCCACTCCATCTACAGGATCTACACTTTACCAGTCATATCTTCGAAGAACTCTAGCAAACTGGTCAAACATGATTTACCTGTCATAAAACCATGCTGTGACGTTGAGGTGCCGGTGTTGTACTGGAGTGGATGAAATCAATAATCACACGATACCAAGTTATAGTCAAACCATTGCTGATTCTGATAGATTGCATGTTGACTTTCCAAATGTCCTATTATTACTTCCTTAATAATGGATTGTAACAACTTCCCGTTGACAGATGTTTAACTAACTGGTCTGAGTGGAGGTGGGGCTGCTTTAATGCCGATTTTTACCTTTTACGCTGCTCTTGTTGGAGATATTTTTATGTTGTGTTGGATCTTGGCGCCTGTCCTTTCCCATAACCAACCTCCAGCTCCAAACCAGGGGTTTTAGAAATTAATTCCTAAGTTACACTGGTTACCAGCATTTATTGCTCATCTCTAGATGCCCCCTGGAGAAGGTAGTGGTGAGCTGCCTTCTGGAACCGCTACAGTCCAGGTGCTGTAGGTTGACCCACAATGCCTTTAGGGAGGGAGTTCCAGGATTTTGATTCAGTGACACTGAAGGAACAGTGATCTATTCTAAGTCAGGTTGGTGTGTGACTTGGAGAGGGAACTTGCAGGTGACGGTGTCCCTATGTATGTGCTGCCTTATCAGTCTAGATGGTAGTGGCCACAGGTTTAGAAGATGCTATTGAAGGCTCCTTGGTGTGTTACTACCATTGCATCTTGTACATGGTGCACGTTGTGCCATTGACTGTGCATCGGATGATCAGCCTTGACCATTTGAATGTCAGAGCAGGCTTGAAGGGCCAAATGGCCTACAATGCTCCTGTTATCTTTCCATGTTTCTGTGTGACTGTTCCCATCTTCCCGTAGTGGACACCTTCATTGAATGCAGTAATTGAAGGGGTCGGTAACAGCACTGAGGTCGAGCTGAACCAGCATCTCAAGGTGACTGTGCAGGTGAACAGTAAGAGTACAAACCATCCGTATCCTCTTGCTTCACTATTGGAGCAATCGGGGCTAACATGAGAATGGCTCCATGGGATAGCATCTTCCACGTGATGGCCGAATGTCCTACCATCATCTGCAAGAACAGAGAGTGTGGCAGGGCCCTCAGACAAAGCTGCATCCTGTGTGATGGGACAGGATATCTCTGCCTCCATCCTGGCCAGGCAGTGGAAACCATGGAGGGGCTTGAAGAAAGAAGAGCAAACATGACGGTTCCAAAGGAGAGCAGCACCATCCTCCCACCACCAGTTTCCCTCTCCCTGACTCTCCGGCATCATCTGCCCTGTATGCAGCAGTGTCTATAGATCACATATTGGACCTATCCGCCTTGTCTGATCCATTAAACCAGAGTGGAAGTAAGTCATTCTTGATCCCGAGGGACTGGGTAAGAAGCAGAAGATGAAGGACTATACTGAAGGGACTATCACAGCCGACACACAGTTTTAATGAGTTTGAAAATTGCCTCCATTAATGTGCAGAACGTAAAATCTACCACAGCATGTGTTTTGACTTTTGGATACCTTGCCAATGTCCCAGCTAATCAGCTGTTCCTACACACATACCTACATATCACACCTCAGCTCCTCCAGACGTTGGTTGCAATTATGATCCCATGGGCCATTGTTTGGTTGGGTGGAAATGACACACATTTCCCTGGCCCAAGCCATCTGTTGCGAGGAGACAACTTCACTGTCTCTAACATTAAAGAGGTAGCAGACAGCACCTCCTTGCAGCAAACATAATGGATAGAAGTGTTCTAACGTGCTAATTAACATGTACACCTTAGTTCAAAACAGTGAGTGTCTGGCTGTCCTCCAGAAGCTCTCACTGTTGCCAGCAACACCAGGCTGCTCATCTGGGCAATAATTTCTATCATTGATGCAGCTGGACAATCCAGCAGGACTGACAGCAAACTGGACACCACATTCAGACACCTGTGGAAACCGTGAGAGACTTCTAGCTGCACAAAGTCTTCAACAACCCTGTAGGGGGGAGTGCAGCTAGACACCTCATGGTCAAGGCCAGGCCAATCTGTCTGCTCCAGGACAGATTTCTTGTTTGTGTCTTGAGCATTTAGGGTCAGATACGCTAACACCAAACTGGTGTCATTTTCCAGCTGCTGCTTCCTACTGGGAAACCAGAGGAGTGACAGGGGAATGTGGAAGTTGAATGCGAAAATGTTGACCCCAAGAAACATTGAGGAGCTCAAAAAATATTACAAAAGTTGGAGAAATGTGAAACCTCTCTTTGAGACTCCAGTGCTCTGTTGGGAAACAGTTGAAGAGAACACATCGAAGGGTTCTTCATCCTCAAAGTTTTTAAGAAATAAGAGAGAGAGGAAATTCCCTGACTCCAGGAATTCACGAGTGTAGCTTCTGAAAGATTTGCTTCTGCTGCACTCTGGGGTTGAGGTAGAGGAGGAGCTACATGAGATTAGGAGCCAACAAACATTGCTCTTTGCCTCAAAGGCCTACAAGGTAACCTTTAGATGCAGAATCTGCATCGTGGAACAGGATACTAGCATTTCCTCCTCAAAAAGGTTCAGAGAGAGTGAAAGGTTTATGATCCTGCCTGTAGGAAGAGGACACCTCAGGCTCAGATGCCTGAGCAGTGGGCAGTAGCAGTACCTGACAGATGAGCAGTGAGCATGAGTAGTTGCCAGAAGGTGATCTGTTGGTATGCCCAGGTGCTGGAAGGTGAACGGTGGGCATGTGCAGAGGCCAGTGAATGGGTGAGGGAGCTTGGTTATGGGGAGGAGGAGGAGTAGGCATGTATAGGGTGATAGGGTAAGGCCCTATCTTCATGATTTGTTCGTGAAGCAGAGCATGCTCCAAGTGGCCAGTCACTGACTTTCTCTCTGATCTCCAGCCAGTCTCTAACCAGCCCTTTCCACACCTCACACCCATCTTCTCAGTCTCTGTTCCATAGTTGCCACAGGTATGATGGGCCAAATGGCCTCATTTTGCGCCATAACAATTCTGTAAAATCATCAGATACCTGACATACCAACGATTAGCAAATCCTTTTACTCCATACTTTTATGATATGAAGACTAGAGAGAGGATGGCCTCCCAGTCAATTCTGTAACCTGTCATAAATGTCTTAGACAACAGGTCACAGGAGAGGGTGCATAAATCTCCCACTTTGGACAAACTGAGTCCTTTGAGGTGGGTAACACTCTCCGAAGCAATATCTTACAGTCAAGTTGTGTTCAACACTGTGGGACTGGGTCAGCGCCAGGATCTACTGGAGGTATATGAGACACTGGTTCTGGATGGCAAAATGTCCTAATTCATGAGGTAAGACACCATCCCCCTCGAGGGAGGGGGAGGGAATTAGAAATCAGTAACTCACCTTACTGCTGAATGTGGACAACAAAGTTTTGACCAAAGGCAAGGTCATTCTGTCCTGGAGTTAGTGATCCTTCCATGATCAAACCTGACTGTTCTTAACAGAAAGAGCTCTGGCTCATATTACTCAGGAATGCGATTGCCCAAGTGCAGGACAAGGCATGGATACCTGGCTCATCAGCTTGGACGAGGAAAAGCCCTTTGACACGATATTGCACACCCACATGATGGATGAACACTTCAAAAGGAGGTTTGGGGAGAGAATCTGTAATTGGACATAAATGTTCCACACAAACACCAATGGCATGGTTTCTCCTGATGATGGGAATTTAGAAGTTCTCTGATCCAATCTGGAGTCAGGCAGGGCTGCCGCCTCTCCACTTCTCGCTTGTGAGCTGTATTGAATCATCTGCCAAATGCAACAGGAGGAATGTGGGGGTAAGAGGGGCAATAATCCCAGGCAGTGGAGGCACTCAGGTTAAAACCTCCTTGTACATGGATGATGTTGCCATATTCAGTTCAGATCTCCTCCACTCCCAACGCCTCTCCACACCCTCCCACAGCACCTTCCCACGCAATCGCAGAAGGTGTAACACCTACCCTTACTTCCTCCCTCCTCACTATCCAAAGCCCCAGGCACACCTTCCAGGTGAAGCAGCGATTTACCTGCACCTCACTCAACCTGGTCTCCTGTATTTGCTGCTCACAATGTGGTCTCCTTGTCATTGGGAGGTGAAATGCAGACTGGGCGACTGCTTTGCAGAACACCTACATTCTGTCTGCAGAAATGACCCTGAGCTTCCTGAAGCCTGTCACTTTAACACACCACCATGTTCCCTGACCAATATTTCTGCCTCAGGCTTTCTGCAGTTCTCCAGTGAAGCTCAGCACAAGCTGGAAGAGCAGCATCTCATTTCCCAATTGGAGATTCTGCAAGCCTTCTGGACTCAGGATCAAGTTCAATAATTTTAGGGTTTGAGCACCTTCTCTCACGTCCTTATACCAACCCCTACACACCAGGCCTTGTCATCATATTGGCTGCTACCATACAAAACCCATTGTCACTTGCCAATGATTAGTAGGTACTGGTTATCCTAGGCTGACTTTTACCAGTTCCTTTATCTGTCCAACTGTGTTGTTCTCTCACTCTGGGCTCCATCTGTAGCTATCGTTTACTCCTCTCCCCTCCCCATCTTCAGCATATATAGTATTTTGCATCTGTATTTACTGTGGAGAAGAACATGGAAACTCGAGAACTTGGGGAAATAAATAGTGATACCTCGAAAAGTGTCCATGTTACAGAAGAGAAAGTGCTGGATGTCTTAAAATGCATAAGGTTGGATAAATCCCTGGGACCTGATCAAGTGTATCCCAGACTCTGTGGGAAGCTAGGGAAGAGATTGCTGGGCTTCTTACTGAGATATTTGTGTCTTCAATAGCCACAGGGTAAGGTGCAGGAAGACTGGAGGTTGGCTAATATGGTGCCATTATTTAAGAAAGGCTGTAAGAAAAAGCCAGAGAACTATAGACCGATTAGCCTGACATCAGTAGTGGTTGAAATGTTGGAGGAGATTCTAAGGGACAAGATTTACATGCTTTTGGAAAGGCAGGGACTGAATAGGTAGTCAACATGGCTTTGTGTGTGGGAAATCATGTCTCACTAACTTAACAGTTTTTTGAAGAAGTGACAAAAGAGATTGACGAAGGCAGAGTAGTAGATATTGTCTTATCATCTTCAGCAAGATGTTCAACAAGGTTCTGCATGGTAGACTGGTTAGTAAGATTAGATCACATGGAATCCAGGGGAGCTAGCCAATTGGATACAAAATTGACTTCATGGTAGGAGATGGAGGATGGTGTTGGACAATTGTTTTTCGGACTGGAAGCCTGTGACCAGTGGTGTGCCACAAGGATCGGTGCTGGGTCCACTGCTTTTTCTCATTTATATATATAATTTGGATGTGAATATAGGAGGTATGGTTAGTAAATTTGCCATTGACACCAGAATTGGTGGTGTAGTGGACAGCAAAGGTTATCTCAGTGTACGACTGGATTTTGATCGGATGGGCCAATGGGCCAAGGAATGGCAGATGGAGTTTACTTTAGGCAAATGTGAGGTGTTGCATTTTGGTAAGGCAAACCAGGCCAGGACTTATACTGTTAATTGTAGGGGCCCAAGGGAGTGTTGCTAATCAAAGAGACCTGGGGGTGCAGATGCATAGTTCCTTGAAAGTGGAGTTGTAGGTAGACAGGGTGGTGAAGAAAGCATTTGGCACACCTGCCTTCATTGGGCAGTGCATTAACCAGTGTGTTGTGATGTCATGTTGCAGCTGTACAGGACATTGGTGAAACCACTTTTAGAATACTGCATCCAGTTCTGGTCTCCCTGCTATAGGAAAGATTTACAAGGATGCTGCTGGGTTTGAGCTTACGGAGAGGCTAAATAAGCTGGGGCTTTTTTCCCTGGAGCATTGGAGGCTGAGGGGTGATGTTATAGAGGTTTATAAAATCATGAGGGACATATATAGAGTGAATGGCCAAGGTGTTTTCCTCAGGGTAGGGGAGTCCAAAACTAGAGGGCATAGGTTTAAGGTGAGAGAGGAAAGATTTAAAAGGGATCTGAGGGACAATTTTTCACACAGATGCTGGTACATGTAAGAGAATGAACTACCAGAGGAAGTGGTGGAGGTGGGTACAATTACGATATTTAAAAGGATCTGGATGGGTACATGAATAGGAATGTTTAGAGGAATATGGGCCCAATGCTGGCAAATGGGACTAGATCAGTTTAGGATATCTGGTTGGCATGGATGAGTTGGACCCGAATGGTCTGGTTCCATGCTGTATAACTCTATGAATATAAAAATTTTGGTTTTCAAACTTACTGTCATGTTTCACTTGTAACAAAACTTCCTTTCCATTATCAAACCTAACGCCCCCCAATACCATACAATTCCTCAGGATGTCCCTTTGCTCTGCTGCTAATGACCAGAACTGTAGACAAGTAGGTCCCACACTCCAGAATTTTTTCCTTAAATCCCTCCGTCTATCCTAACTCCCTTAAAACTCTCTGTGATCAAACCATCCTGTACACTTCTTGAAATCTTCTAATTTTGACTTTCTGTCCATCATTTGTCCAATTAAACCTATGGGAAATGTATTAGGATTGCTTTTGTGTTGAAGCTGCTATATAGATACAAGTTGTTATAGTTGGTTGTGTGTACAATCATTTGTTCAGCAGTTGAGTTCCTCAGTTGCCTGCATGATAATGGTGACCCCACTTGGAAGCAACTTGTCCGTTGTGATGTACCCAGCTGTAGCTCCATTGATTCCACTCTTGTCTCTGACTCAGAAAGTTGAGGTTTTAAGTCCCATTCAATGAGACTTAGGTGGAAAATCAAGACTGATATTTCTGTGCATTCTTGTCTGTAGAATTGGTTGGTCAATGGTTTAATTGATCCATGTTAGATTATATTAGTCTGTCAACTGATCTATGTTCACTGCTTGACTGACTTAGCCTGAGTGTCGCCTTTGAGAGTTAAAATTAACAGAAATTTTAATAGAAAGACCTGAGAAGCTAGAGCTGTGAATAAGTATCTGGAAACCCTACGGGAGGTGAGATACTTTAAAGTACTGTAAATGAAGCTTCAAACTACTTTCATCTCTGCATTGCTTTGAAGTAATTCAAATATATAAAACATATAACCAACCAGTGAATGCACAATACTGAGGGGCTGCTGCACTGTTGGAGATACTGTCTTCTGGATGGCCCATTAACTCAATGGTGTACTTACCCTCTTGGTTGGGGGTAAAGTAGCAATGCAATTAATTGGCTTCAAGGTGTCTAGAGGACGCACTGGTGGTTGTTAAAGGTGCTATCCAAATGCAAAGCTCTTGCAGTAAGTCATCCCATGATCATGAAAGGCAAGTTAATTTTCCAAGACTGGGTTAAATTCCAGCCCCTATCCAAATAACAAAACTGCAATGTTTGTAGGCCTTCTAGACCCGACTGTCTCCAAAAATTGGCTTCCACCACTGAATTTGTTGCTGTTGATGAACAATGCATTCATAAACAACTGATTTCTTCTGAAGATTTATTTGTGCTGAAATCAAATGTTTATACCAGTCAGGGCATGCAGAGATCCAGATGTTTGATCTGGCAAACTGCGAAATGATTTCTGAGCCTGCATGCTTATAGATAAACATTTCTTACTGTATATCTTATTGAGAAACCAAAATAAACTTCTGTTTTCCCAAATGTCACTGTTTCACTGGTTCTGTCTGTATAAGCAATATATCAAATATTGTTCTAGCTTTCAATTAAATCAAGTCAGCCTTTGTCTCAATGATTGAGAACAACAGTTTGGCTCCTGTACAATTTTTGATCAACAGTCAAAAAAAAGAAAAACGAGTAGGATTTGATCCCTCGAGCCTGGTCCACTGTTCAGTAAGGACATGGCAGACCTGATTGTGTGTTAAGCCATCGGAAATGCAGGTTTATAGAAATTGGGTAGGTCTGGGTGGGAAGCTTTTTGGAGGGTCAGTATGGATTCAATGGGCCAAATGGCCTGCTTCCGCACTGTAGGGATTCTATAAGATGACGCATCTGCATGGATGGAGGATCAGTAACTGACAATAAACGGTGAATTGACATTTCAAAGCATATAGAATATGGATTGGGCTTGATGGCATAGAGCTGAGAGGATATTTGTCCTTGTGCAGCATGTGAGAACCAAGGGAAAGTTCCAGAATAGGTTGTCACCCATCTAGGATGAGATGAGGAGGAATTTCTTCTCTCAGAGGCCATTCATCTTCGGAATTCGCTTTCCCAGAGTGCAGTGGAGGCTGGGTCATTGAATCTATTCAAGGGTGTGCTCAACAGACTTTTGATCCATGAAGGTGTTGAGGGTATGGGGGATAGAAGGGAAATTGGTGTTAAAGCCACAATCTTAAAGAATGCTAATGAATTTGTCAAATAGGATTTCCCTTTCACAAAGCTCTGTTGCCCCTACTGGTTTGTGTGATAATTGCTGACAACAAGTTTATCTTCTTTGTCCCTCTATTCAGAGGTGCTTTTACACACAACTCAATATTTTCTTTCCCTATCAGCAAATAACCCATTCATCTATTAATCACCACCCATAAATCACCTGTGTTTCTAACTGAATAACTTACTTGCAAAACCCATTTAAGGCATCAAAGGTGAAGGAGAGTTAGGGAGAGAGGGTGGGGGCTAAATCAAAATGAAGTTGGACAAGATTACCAGCTTCAGATCTTGCAGTGAGTATGAAGTGATTCATTTTGAAAGGTCGAATTTGAATGCAGAATATAAGGTTAATGGCAGGATTCTCGGCAGTGTGGAGGAACAGAGGGATCTTGGGGTCCACGTCCATAGATCCCTCAAAGTTGCTACCCAAGTTGATAGGGTTGTAAAGACAGCGTATGTTGGCTTTCATTGACAGGGGAATCGAGTTTAGGAGCCGCGAAGTTATGCTGCAGCTCTATAAAACTCTGGTTAGACCACACTTGGAATATTGTGTTCAGTTCTGGTCACCTCATTATAGGAAAGATGTGGAAGCTTTAGAGAGGGTGCAGAGGAAATTTACCAGGATGCTGCCTGGACTGGAGGGCAGGTCTTATGAGGAAAGGTTGAGGGAGTTAGGGCTTTTTTCATTGGAGCGAAGACGGATGAGAGGTGACTTGATAGAGGTTTACAAGATGATGAGGGGCATAGATAGAGTGGATAGTCAGAGACTTTTTCCCAGGGCGGAAATGACTACTACGAGGGGGCATAATTTTAAGGTGATTGGAGGAAGGTATAGGGAAGATGTCAGAGGTAAGTTCTTTACACAGAGAGTGGTGGGCATGTGGAATGCGCTGCCGTCAGTGGTAGTGGAGTCAGATACTTTAGACACTTTTAAGCGACTCTTGGATAGGCACATGGAGGATAGTAAAATGGAGGGTATGCAGGATAGTTTGATCTTAATAGGATAATAGGTCGGCACAACATCGTGGGCCGAAGGGCCTGTACTGTGCTGTACTGTTCTATGTTCTATGTTCTTATCATCTGCCCTAAATCAGGTGTCCTTGTCAGTCATATTGACTAACCATCAGTCTTAACATCCACATGGTAAGTCTCATACAAGCAAAATACTGCAGATGTTGGAAATCTGAAATAAAAACAGAAACTACTGAACAAATATGGTTGGTCCGGAGACAGAAAGAGAATTAACGTTTTGTGTCCAATATAACTTCTTCAGAACTCTAACCTGCTGGACTTGTTTCAATCGATTCAGTGAGTCAGAGATGAATTTATAAGAATATTTTTTCCCTTGCAGGCCCTGAGGTATTTTTTTCTGATTTCTTTAGCCTCTCCCGGGAGATTATGACCATGGTCATATTGAATGGTGAGCAGTGTCAAAGAGCTGAATGGCCTACCCCATTCCTATTTTTCTATTATATTGCCAAGGGAAGGTGATGGTACAGTGACTGGTGGGGCTAGCAAATGTTTACACTTGAAATTTTCTGCCTGTCATTTTTTTTTACAGTACAGCACAGTACAGGCCCTTTGGCCCAAGATGTTGTGCTGAACTTTTACCCTAAACCTAAGGTCTATCTAACCTCCACCGCTACCTTATACTATCATCCATATGCCTATCTAATAGCCGCTTAAATGCCCCTAATGAGGCCGACTGCACTACCCTCTCCGGCAATGCATTCCACACCCCTACCACTCTCTGAGTAAAGAACCTACCTCTGACGTCTCCCCGATATCTACCTCCTTTCACTTTAAAACTATGTCCCCTCATAAAAGCTAACTCCACCCTGGGAAAAAGTCTCTGGCTGTCTACTCTATCTATACCTCTGATCATTTTGTACACGTCTATCAAGTCACCTCTCATCCTTCGTCGTTCGAAAGAGAAAAGCCCTATCTCTCTCAACCTTTCCTTGTAAGACCTTCCCTCCATTCCAGGCAACATCCTGGTAAATCTCCTCTGCACCTTTTCTAACGCTTCCACATCTTTCCTGTAATGAGGTGACCAGAACTGGACACAATACTCCAGATGTGGCCGAACCAGGCTTTTGTATAGCTGGAGCATAACTTCACGGCTCTTGAACTCAATCCCTCTATTAATGAAAGCTAACACACCACACGCCTTCTTAACAACTCTATCCACCTGGGTGGCAGCTCTCAGGGAACTGTGAACATGAACCCCAAGATCCCTCTGCTCCTCCACATTGCCAAGAATCTTTCCGTTAACCCTGTATTCTGCTTTCAAGTTTGTCCTTCCAAAATGAATCACCAAAATGTCATGTTTCTGTATTTGATTTGGAACATCACTGTTGGCATGTTAATCTATGTTGACTAAGGCCAATGCATTTGTCATCTCCAGTACCTCAAGCTACATTAGGGTGTCTGAATATTAGAAATACCCATGATTGTCATTGGCTCTATGTGGGTCCTCCATGGTTTTTCAAAGGCCTAAATAAGCTTTTAATAGGGGCAACCTGCACTTCACACTCATAACAACCTGAGACGATGAATTGAAAATTGAAACAGAAGCCTTTCATTGGATTTCATTACCCCATGCTGGATACTAATACTGCAGAAGGAACCTTGATCCTCGGGATTCATCCAGAAACATGAAAAAATTCTGTCTACCCTTCATCACACTCTCTTAGATAATGGGGTCCTGTCTGTGGAAGCAAGAATGTTCAGAACGTTCAGAAAGCCAGAAGGAGAGAACAGGTGCAAGTAAACGTATCTTCCGAAATGAATGGAAGTATCTTTGAAACAGAAGGGAGAGGATTTCTGGTCTTTAACTTTGTGCACTATTCCCCTCTGAGTTGGGCAGTACTGGATAAAAGCCCAGCTGCAGAATGTGGATGGTTAATCTGGACTGACACTTCAGTGCAGTACTGAGGGAGAGCTGCACTGCCAGAGGTGCCCACCACTGAATGGGATGATAAGCCAAGGGCTCCCTTTCCTGTTTGGATGTAAAGTGTTTGGGTGTAAAGTGATTCCATAGACCAATTTGGAGATAAAGCAGGAATGTCTCTTGGGTTTCAGACAACACAGCAAAGAGAAGGTGATTTGGCCACTGATTTATTTGCTGGTATGAGGTTTCCGTGTGCTCACATTGGCTACCATACTCACTCCTATTATAACAATGGATAATTAATCTGAAATGGATTGTCCCAAGAATATGAAAGAGTCTAATTAATGCCAATTTGCTGAAGATTTCAGGCCATCCATTAAACAGAATATTTCAATCACTGTTGCATAACATTTAATATGTTCATTGTCAGCTGCAACACCGTTACCTAACTTCTGCATTGAGAAAGATCAGGAGAGAAAAGAACTGTAAACGAGTGGCTTATGTGGCTTCATTTCTGGTGATCAAATTGCATGTGTGTGACAAAACCCCAGGAAAAGGCAGTGGGAGAAGCCATTTAGGAATATAGTTCACAGACCTGGAACATTCTTTGGTTGCTTCCGTTCCAAACCAAATTTCCCCTCCTCCTTTACCACACCTCTGTAAATTGTTGATTGAAATCTTCCTGGGAATTGAACCTCAGAATCACCTTGTTTGTTAATTGGAACTTAGCTTGTTAATGATATCATTTTCATCACTGTGTGGGTGTCACTGGCAAATCCCCAGTTAGTACCCATTGCTATCCACCAGGAGTACTGGTGATGACCGGGCTTGGGCCTTTACTGTCCATGCAGTGATGAGAACCCCATAGTGGTGTGAGAGTAAGGAATCCTGATGAAAACCAATTCAGAATAGGGAAAACAATTCCCTTGGTTTAGCCAGAAGAGGTTTTCCTGTTTCTGTGAACTTTTGACTGTGATTTTTTGCATTTCTCAATTGCCACTCATTGCTGTTTATCTGAACAATCTGAGTAAAAGCCAACTCTTAGGTTTTAAGTAGTAGCTCCATATCCTCTGCCAATTACCTTGAATTTGTCCCTATTGTACAAACCTGTTTAATCTGATCCAGTACTTGGCATTAGCTGCAGAACTACCCTCTGGGCATATTTCATCCTTTCAGCTCTTTCATGAGAATTGAACAAGGTCCAAATTGAGATTTGCTTTCATCCTCCTCAGTGCGTAGTGCCCAGTCCTCCACTCCAACAGAAGGGTGCAGGGCCAAGCCCAGAGCAGAGACTTCAGTGTGAAATCCAGACTGCAACATCAATGCAACATGGAGGGAGCGCCGCACAGTCAAGGTCCCATCTCTAAACCAAGATCTGTGTGCTTAGAATGCTTGAGTTCCAACTGCCAAAGCAAATCTTCACCCAACTCAAGGAAAACACTTGAATGAGAGGAGGACAGAGGAAGCATCTCAAACATTTCCCTGAACACTTCCCACAAGAAATGCAGCATGAATATCAGTGCATGGGAGACCCTTGTTCAGAAGAAACCTACCTGGAGGGGGCTCTTGTATGAAGGGACATGAATCTTTGAGAACATCTGTCAGCAAGAGGAAGTACAGAAAAGGAATCGGACAAAGGCTTGCGAATGATGTTGGGACCACGGATCAATTCCAACTCCCGGAAACACCTGCCAAATGCAGCTCCAGGATCAAGCTCATCAGCCCCGCAACAACTCACAGAATCCAAGATCAGAGACAAGGAATTTCCTCAGTGGACAATCAAACTCATTAGCAAGTGATTGCTGATGATGTACATGCGTTTGTGTTTGTGTGTGTTTTGTGAATTTGTGTCTGTTTGTATGTGCATGTTTTTGTGAGTTTGAGTATGTGCACATTTGTGTCATGTATTTGTGAATATGTGGATGTGTTTATGAGTATGCAGGTGTGCATGTGTTTTTTTGTGAATTTCTGTGCTGGTCGGTGTGAGTTTGTGTGTGGTGGTGTTATGATATATGTTTGTGCTTTTGTGTACATTTGTAAGTGCGAGTGAGTTTGTGTGTTGTGCATATTTCTGGACCTGTGTTTCTGTTTCTGTGCATGTTTATATGTGCGTGTTCCCGTTCTGTCAACGTGTGTGAGTGTGTGTGTTAGTGTTTTTTTGTTGCATCTTTGTTCTTGTGAGTGTCTGTTCTTTTTTGTTTGTCTGTGTGCTAATCAGTGCGTGTGAGAGATAGTTTTTGTGTGTTCATGATTTGCAGCAAAAATATATCCCATTAAAAACAAAAGAGAGGGATAAACCAACCATGGCTAAACAAGAAGGTTAAGGAAAGTATGACGTCGAAAGAAAAAGCACAGAAGGAGGCAAAAGTCAGTGACAGCCCCAAAGACTGGGATGAATTCAGAATCCAGCAATGGCGGATTAAAAAGATAGAGAAAGTTAGCAATGAGGTAAAACTAGCAAGGAATATAAAAACGGACAACAAGAACTTCTTTAAATTTATAAAAAAAGGAAGAGAGAAAGCAAAGAGAACACAAACCCATTAGAAAATGAATCTAGGGAATCAGTTATGGGTATCAAGGAAATGACAGAGGAGTTAAAACAGATATTTTGCATCAGTCTTTACATTGGTAGATACTTTGAACATTCGATTGATATGAAATAATACAGAGGTGGAATTATTAACTGTCACCATCACTGAAGAAGTAGTATTAAACAAATTAATGTGGCTAAAGGCAGGTAAGACCCCTAGCTCTGATGGCTAAAATACTAGGAACCTAAAAGAGTAGCTACAGAGGATTGGGATGCATTGGATGGAGTTTTCCAAAAATCCTTGGATTGTGGAGAAGTACAAGTGGATTGAAAACCTGCCAGTGTGACTGCCAACTGCCAACTGAAAGTTGGAAGGTCAGGAAACAGTGAGTGGGGTTAAGAGATTCTTTCTCAGGTTGACAACCTGTGACCAGTGAAGTTATACAGAGATCAGTGCTGGGACCGCAATTGTTTGCAATATATATTAATGACTTGAAGGAGGAAAGCAAATGTATTGTAGCCAAATTTGCAAGCGACACAAAAATAGATGGAAAGACAGGGTGCAGGAGGGGTATAGTTTACAGAGAGATATCGATAGTTTAAGTAAATGCGCAAACAGTTGGCAAATAAAGTGTAATGTGTAGGTGATCATTTTGAAAGGGAGAACAAAATAATAGAATATTATTTAAATGGAGATAAACTGCAGAAAGCTGCAGCAAAATGGGACACAGAAAGCTAGCACATGGGTACATCAGGCAATCAGGAAGACTAAATGGAATGTTGGTCCTTATTTCAAGGAGTTTGGAGTATACGAGTAGGGAAATTTTACTGCAACATGTTCAAGGTGCTGGTGAGACTATATGTGAAATATTGTGAGCAATATTGGTCCCCTTATGTAAGGAAAGATATCGTTTCATTGGAGACAGCTCAGAGAAGGTTCACTAGGATGATCCCTGGTATGGAGGCATTGTCTTATGAGCAAAGGCTAAACAGGTTGACACTCTACTCACTGGAGTTTAGAAGAATGAGAGGTGATCTTATTGAAGCAAATTGGATTCTTAAGGAGCTTCGCAGGGTAAATGCTGAGAGGATATTTCCCATCATGGGAGAGTCCAGGACCAGAGGGCAGAGTCTCAGAATAAAGGGGCACCAATTTACGAATGGGATGAGGTGGAATTTCTTCCCTCAGAGGGTTGTGAGTCATTGGAACTCCATGCCATAGAGAGCTGTTGGGGAGAGTCCTTGTGTATATTTAAGACTGAGATAAATAAATTCTTATCAGTCGGGGAATCAAGGGTTACAGAAAAAAGCAGAAAAGTTGATGTGAGGAATGTTGGATCAGCCATGATCCTGTTGAATGGTGGAGCAGGCTTGAGGGGCCAAGTGGCCTATTCCTGTTCCTATTTCTTGTGGTCTATGGTCTGTCTGCCCTCTCAGGTGGATAATACAAAATCCAGTGGCATCATTTCAAAGAAGAGTGAGGAGATTATTCTCAGTATTCTGGTTAATACGTATCTCTCAGTCAACGTCAGTTCTCCATTGCTGGTACTGTAGGGTGAACAGGGGTCCAAGAACAGAAAATGCCAGAGAAATTCAGCACATCAGACAGCATCTGTGGAGAGAGAAACAAAGTTAGTGCCTTGAGTTTGAAATGACTGATCTTCAGAACTCCAGCACTTTTATATTCACCCCCCAGTATCCTCAGCCACACCTTTGAATGTGAGATAAGTTAAAGGAAATATTGTTCAAAGTGTGAACAAGCTTAGCCAGACTAAGGAGGGTCATGATGGATGGGGACTGTTCAGGCCTCTTTTCAAGGAAGAAGGGAAGAGCCATCAGAGTATCATGATGAGGATGGTCTTGTGGAGGCATTACATATTGACAGTGAAGAGTAGGCATTTACAAACAGGAAATGAGAAAATGGGGAGCCAACATAAAATTGGATTATGTATTTGGTCAGTTATTATAAATATATAGATCTTATATAGGAGAGGTGATGGCCTAGTGGTATTATCACTGGAATATTATTCCAGAGATCCAGGTAATATTAGAACATAGAATAGTACAGCACAGGAACGGGCCCTTCGGCCCACAGTGTAGTGCCAAACATGATGCCAAACGAAACCAATCCTTTCTGCCTGCCTTTAGTCCAGATCCCTCCATTCCTTGCAAATTCATTTGCTTATCTAAAAGTCCCTTAAATGCCCCTTTTGTATCTGTTTCCACCACCACTTCTGGCAGTGCATTCTAGATTCCTACCACTGTCTGTGTAAAAGACTTGCCCCTTACACCTCCTTTAAACTTCTCCCCCTTGATCCTTGACCCTGGCACCAGGGAGGCCACACACCATCCTGGAGTCTTGAACACAGCCACAGAAACACCTGTCTGTGCCCCTTATTAGCGGGTCTCCTACCACCATCACTCGATTGGATCTTGGCCGGCCCTGCTCTAAAGCAGAGCCAGTTGTGGTGCCACAGGCCTGGCTGCTGCTCTTATACTCCCCTGAGAGGCTATACCCAACCCCTCAACAGTGTACCTGAGAGAGGAGGGAATTAGCCACAGGAGACTCCTGCACTAGCTGCCTGCCTCTCGTGGCAGTCACCCATCTACCTAACCAAATGTGCAGTGTGACCACCTCCCTGCAACTAGTGTCTATCACACTCTTTGCCCCCTGTACGCTCCTCAGTGCGTCCAACTGCAGCTCCAACTGAACAACGTGGTCTGTGAGGAGCTGCAGACGGTCGCACTTCCTGCAGACATAGTCGTCAGGGACACTAGACTGCTCCCTGATCTCCCACATCTGGCAGGAAGAGCACACCACTGCCCTAACTGCCATCTCTGCCCCTTTACACTCAGAAAGATAAAAGAATCTTACCTTGCTTGCCTTACTCACTGAAGCCCAGTATTCACCTAAGCCCACACTTATACCAACTCGCTGCACTAACCGGGCACTTAAATTACAGTGCAATCTTTACAAGCAGACCAAATATTCTGGGTACCTAGGTTCAAATCCCACCATGGCAGATAGTGGAATTTGGGATTCAGAGTCTAATGATGACTGTGAAACCTTTGCCAATTGTCAGAAAACCCATCTTGTTCACTAATGTCCTTTAGGAAAGCACACCTGTCATCTTAATGGTCTGGCCTACATGTGACTCCAGACACAAAGCAATGTGGTTGACTGTCAAATTCCTTCTTGGCAATTAGGGATGGGAAAAATATACTGGCTTAACCAGTGATATCCACGTCCCATGAATGAATTAAAAACAAAGTGTAAGAAGAATCATGAATGTAAGTGGGAAGAGACTGAACAAGGTGGGAATTAATAGATTGAAGATAAGAAGGAAGGAATCCAGGGGCAGGAACAGGCTGAAACGATGGGTGTCCCAGAGTAGTCCTGTTTGTAGATTTTGGGAAGCAGGTAAAAGCAGGTTATGTGGAATGGTGGGTCAGTGAGGTGGGAAGCTATGGAGGGGAGATCTTCAGAGGAGGTGAGGTCAACAACAGTCCTGAAAATGACAGCTTGATGATCAATGGTGGGGTTATGGCCCAAAGTGAGATGGGAGGAAGTGTCTGAGAGTTGGTGCTCAGCCTTTGCCAAGGAGAGGTCAGCATGACAGATGACAACTGCACCGCCCTTATCAGCAGGTTTGTTAACAAGGTCAGGGTTGGATCTGAGAGAACATAGTGCGGCGAATTCAGAGGAAGACAGTACGTGAGAAAAGCAGAGAAATTTAAGGTGACTGGTATCAGTTCATAGATCACAGTGAAGAGACTGAGAACAGATAAGAGACCGGAAGGAGGGGTCCAGGAGGAGGGGAAGCATTGGAGACGGGTGTTAAGGTCTATGGAGCAGACAAAGGATTCCTACCTGTGTCAGCTGACAAGCAAAAGCAATGGGAGAGTAGTTCAATATCATGCCAATCCTTTCAGGTGAGGATGTAAAGGGATAAACTTGAATCTTTTGCTGAGCGCAGTATCAGAGAATGGAAGGTCAAATACTCCACAAAGGTGAGTTGGAATAAGAGGAAAGGAAGGATCTGGAGGAGCGTCAATGCCCTATTAGCTCTTCCCTTTGTCATGTCTTCCTTTTTCTTCCACTGAGGAACCCTACCCCCTGAACCACAGCTGACTGGGCCTTCTGTTGTGCATGACCCATTTCCTGCACTTTTGCCCTCACCCTTTCCTCTGCCTCCCCGAGGGACAATAAGGTTCCGCTGGCCTCACTTACCACCCACTAATCTCCGTATTTAAAGGATCATCCTCTGCCATTTTTGCCACCTTCAGCAAGGTGCTACAACCAATATATACGCCCTCTCCCAAACTCCCTAGTCAGCATTCCACAGGGATCATCCATTGGTCCAGTCCTCCATCAACCCAAGCATTTTTTCACACCCCTTTCCATGCAATTGCGAAAAGTGTAAAACTTACTCTTTTACTTCCTCTCTCTTCACTGTCCAATGCCTGAAACAAGCCTTCAACGTGAAGCAGCGATCTACTTGTAATTATTTCAATCTAGTCTACTGTATTTGCTACTTACAATGCAGTCTTCTGAAGACCAGATAAAAGCTGGTGACTGCTTGGCAGAACACCTCCACTCAGTCCATAAGAATCATCCTGAACTTCTAGTTGATTGCCATTTCTACGCACCCTCGTGTTTCCATGCTAATATTTCTGTCCTGGGCCTGTTGCAGTTTTCCAGCAAAGTTAAATGCAAGCTGGAGGAACAACACTTCATTTTCTGCTTAGGCACTTTACAGACTTCAGGACTCAACATGGAGTTCAACAACTTCAGCGTAAGAACACTGTTCTCCATTTTGGTTACACCCCTTCTGCCCCCTCCTCCCCATACTCTCAAGAAAGTTGACTTATTTTCAACTATTCACACCTAATATTAATACCTAATTTGCATCTAGATTTACTCCTCCAGTACTGTTAGCACTCCAAATGTCTTTTGCTTTGGTCAACCTCTCCATTTTTACGACTTCGTCCTCTTCACCCATTGTCAACAGCATAGAACTAACATTTTCTAGCTCTGAAGTTTTTGAGAAGATTTGTAGTTCAGATTGTGGATGAGGTTATAGATTTGCTCACCTAGCAGGGTGTTTAGTTGCTGACGTTTTGTCACCCTGCTAGGTAACATCGTCAGTGCACCTCCGGTGAAGCGTCGGTGTTCAGTCTTGCTTGTTATTTATATGCTTTGTTTTGCTGGGGTGTTGGCATCACTTCCGGTTCTGTTTTTCAGTCGTTTGTATATTGGGCCCAGTTCAGTGTGTTTGTTGATGGAGTTCCGGTTGGAATGCCAGGTCTCCAGGAATTCCCTGGCATGTCTCTGTTTGGCTTGTGCTGTTATGGATGTGTTGTCCCAGTTGAATTCATGTCCTGCTTTGTTAGCGTGTATTGAGACCAGTGAGAAGTGATCGTGTCTCCAGGTGGCTAGTTGGTGTTTGTGTATCCTTAATGTCAGTTTTCTTTCAGTTTGGCCTATGTGATGTTTCTCACAGTCTTTGCATGGGATGTTGTATATTACATTAGTTTTATTAGTTGTGGGTATGGGATCCTTTACATTCGTCAATAGCTGTCGCAGAGTGGTTGTTGGTTTGTGGGCTACCCTGGTACCTAGGGGTCTAAATAGTCTTGTGGTCATCTCTGATATGTCTCTGATGTACGGTAGGGTGACTAGTGTGTCTGACCGTGTTGTGTCGTCTTGTTGTGGTCTGTTGCGGAGGTAAGAGCTGATTGTGCTTTTTGGGTTTCCATTCCTTTTAAAAACTTTGTATAAGTGCTTCTGTTCTGCTTTGCACAATTCCGGGTTGCTGCAGTGTATTGTGGCTCATTTGAATAATATCTTGATGTAGCTCCATTTATGGGTGTTGGGGTAATTGCTGGTGTAATTAAGTATCTGGTCCATACAGGTGGTCTTTGTGTATACTCTGGTCTGGAGTTCCCCGTTGTTCTTACATTCCACCATTATGCCTAGATACTTAATTATGATATTTAATATTCAAAAGGATGCAAATTCAACTGGGACAACACATCCATAACAGCACAAGCCAAACAGAGACATGCCAGGGAATTCCTGGAGACCTATCATTCCAACCGGAACTCCATCAACAAACATCTTGAACTGGACCCGATATACAAACTACTGAAAAACAGAACAAAAGAAGCACTGCTGCCTCACAGCATCAGAGACCCAGGTTCGATTCCACCCTCGGGCGACTGTCTGTGTGGAGTTTGCACATTCTCCCCGTGTCTGTGTGGGTTTCCTCCGGGTCCTCCAGTTTCCTCCCACAGTCCAAAGATGTGCAGGCTGCACGGATTGGCCATGCTACATTGCCCGTAGTGTTCAGGGAGGTGTAGATTAGGGTATGGGCCTGGGTGGGATGCTCTGAGGGTCGGTATGGACTTGTTGGGCCAAAAGGCTTGTTTCCACACTGTAGGGATTCTAAGATCTAAGTCATGCCAACCACTCCAGCAAACCAAGGCATATAAATAACAAGCTGGACAGAATACCAATGCTCCACCAGAGGTATACTGACGATGTTACCTAGCAGGGTGACGAAACGTCTGGAATCAAATATATCGGCTTGGCGAGAATGTCTACAACTCTTTTCCAGCACCTTTCAGTTCTGAAGAAGAGTAATTGGACTTGAAACATTGGCATTGTTTCTCTCTCCACAGATGCTGCCTGGTCTACTGAGTGTTTCTAGTACTTTCTGTTTTTATTTCAGAGCTCCAGCCTCTGTAGTACTTTGCTTCTGTTTAAGTAAAATGAATCTTGGAACTCTAGTGATTCAGTCTGGGAATAACTAATGGAAAATGGGGGAAATCGTGGATGAATTGAATATATGTTTTGTCTTCACTGTAGAGCATGTAAATAACAGCCAAGAAATAATTATGAATTAGGAGGTGAAAGGGAGGGATGAGCTTAAAACAATTGTAAACACCAGAGAGAGGGAACTGAGAAAGTTGTTGGAACTAAAAGATGATTATTTCCCAAGACCTGTTGAATCTTACGCCAAAAGAAGTGGCTCTGTGATAGTAGATGTATTGGTTTTAATTTTCCAAACTTCTTTAAACTTTACATAGGTCCCATTAGATTGGAAAATAGCAAATCTCTTTTAGTCAAGGAAGGAGTGAGACAGAAAGCAGGAAACTACAGGCCAGTTAGTTAAACATCTGTCACTGGGAATCCACTAGATTCCATTACGAAGCAGATTATAGCAGGGCATTTCGTAAATCTTAATGAAATCAGACAGTCTTCATGGTTTTGTGAATGGAAATTTATGTTTGACTAAATTATTAGATTCTTTGAGGAAGTAACTATCATTGAGGATCAAGGATGAATGTGATGTACTTCAATTTATAGACAGCATTTGACAAGATGCCACATCAAAGGTTACTAATGAAAATAAAAGGTAATGGTGTAGAGAGTGACACATTGGCACAGATAGGGAATTTGTTAGCTTACAGGAAATAAAGAGTTATAAATGGATAATTTTGGAGTCATAGAGTAAAACAGCATGGAGACATTTGGCCCAAACAGGTCTATGCTGACCATGGTGCTCCTTAGCTAGTTCCAATCACCCGCACTTGGTCCATATCTCTCTAAACTATTCCCATCCATGTACCTGTCCAAATGTTTTTTAAATGTTGCTATTGTACCTCCCTCAAACACTTTCTCTGGTAGCCCATTCCATATACGCACCACTCTCTATGTGAAGAAGCTGCCCCTCAGGTCCTTCTTAAATCTATCCTCTCTCACCTTAAACCTATGCCCTCTAGTTTTCAATCCCCATCCCTGGGAAAAAGATGATATATATTCTTCCTTTCTACGCCCCTCATGATTTTAAACACCTCAATAAGGTCACCACTCATTTTCGTACGTTCCAAGGAATCAACTCCT
Organism: Rhincodon typus; assembly: GCF_021869965.1. Lineage (NCBI taxonomy): Eukaryota > Metazoa > Chordata > Chondrichthyes > Orectolobiformes > Rhincodontidae > Rhincodon > Rhincodon typus. The sequence continues at coordinate 15,678,574 of NC_063370.1, forward strand.
ATCCTGGCCAACCTCTCCTTAGAAATCAGGCCTACTAGTCCTGGCAACATCCTCGTAAATCTTCTTTACACACTTTCCAGTTTAACTATGCCTTTCCTTTAACAGCATGACCAAAACTGTACACAATACTCCAAGTGTGGCCTCACTAATGACTTATACAACTGTAACATAACATCCCAACTCCCCGATGAAGGCAAGCATGCTAAATGCCTTCTTCACCACCCTGTCCACCTGTGACACCGCTTTCAAAGAACCATGTACTTGTACTTGTTGGTCCCTCTGTTCCACAACACTCCTAAGGACCTTACCATTTACTGTATAAGTCCTACCTTGGTTTGACTTTCCACAGTGCAACACCTCACACTTATCTGTATTGAATTTCATTTGCCAATCCTCAGCCCACTTTCCCATCTGATCAAGATCACTCTGTAATTTTTGATTACCTTCCTCACTATCAATGATGCCTCCTAATTTTGTACCATCTACAAACTTACTAATCATGCCTTGTACATTCACATCCAGATCATTTATGTAATTAACAAATAACAAAGGTCCCAGCACCGACCCCTGCGGCACACCACTAGTCACAGGGATCCAGTCTGAGAAACAACCTTCAAACATCACCCTCTGCTTCCTATCATCGAACCAATTTTGAATCCAGTTAACTAGCTGTCCCTGGATCCCATGCAACCTAACTTGCATGACTAACCTGCTGTGCGGCACCTTGTCAAGACCTTACTAAAGTCCATATAGACAACGTCCACTGCCCTACCCTCATCCATTGTCTTGGTTACCTCTTCGAAAAACTCTAAAAGATTTGCCAGACATGACTTCCCACACAGAAATCCATGCTGACTATTCCTAATCAGACATTGACTATCCAAATGTTGGTTGATCCTGTCCCTCAGTATCCTCTCCAATAACTTGTCTACCATTGATGTCAGGCTCACTGGCCTGTAGTCCTCTGGCTTGTCTTTGCTACTTTTCTTAAACAATAGAACAACATTAGCCACCCTCCAGTCTTCCGGAACTTCACCAGTCGCTAAAGATGAAGGAAAAATCTCTGCAAGGTCCTCTGCAATTTCTTCCCTAGCCTCCCATAATGTCTGAGGAAGGACTTGATGAGGCTCAGGAGATTTATCCTGGGTTGCAAAAAACTCCTCTCTGGTAATACGTATGCGGTCCAAAACATCCCCACTTGTTTCTCTTATTTCCTTAGCATCCATGATTCTCTCTGAGGAGACATATTGATTAAAAGTCTCCCCAGTCCCCTGTGGCTCCACACATAGATGGCCATGCTGATCTTTAAGGAGACCTATTCTCTCCCTAGCCTCCCTTTTACTCTTAATATAGCTATAAAAACTCTTGGGATTATCTTAAACCTTATCTGCCAGATCCATCTCATACCCTCTTTTTGCTCTTCTGATTTCCGTCTTAAGTGTGCTGCTACACTTTTTATAGTCATCTAAGTATTCACTTGAGCCTAATAGCATAAACCCAATGTATGCCTTCTTATTTTTCCTGACCAGAGCCTCGTCACCCAGGGATCCCTAAAACTGCCAGCTTTTCCCTTTACCCTAACAGGGACATACTGTTCCTGGACTCTTGAAATCACACTTTTAAAAGTCTCCCATTTCCCTTTCATTCCTCTTCCTTCAAACAGACCCACCCAATCAACGTCTCCTAGATGCTGCCTAATGGCTCCAAAATTGGCCCTGGTCCAGTTCAGCACCTTAACCTGTGGACCTGTCCTATCTTTTTCCATAACTGTGTTAAAACTAAGTGAGTTATGGTCACTGGTCCCAAAGTGCTCTCCAACTGACACTTCAGTCACTTGCCCGATCTCGTTTCCAAAGAGGAGGTCCAGTGTTGCACCCTCCCGAGTAGGGCCCTCTACATATTGATTTAGGAAACTTTCTTGGACACATTTGACAAATTCCACACCGTCCAGGCCTTTTACACTTTGGGGTTGTCAAATGTAATGACTGAAGTGCCACAGGGATCAGTGTGAAAAAGCCAAGTGTTTTGAATCTATATGAATGACCACATTGGAAGGATTGAATATGTGGTTGCTAAATTTGCTGATGATACAAGTAGTGACAGTAGATGACAGTAGTGTTACAGCTGAAGGAATACTGTGTGTTTTTTTCTAGTACCACACACCACTGGTACAACAGATGTTTTACCCAGTTATCGATTGTGTGCTTTTTCTATGTTTGTTTTAGAGTATAATAAAAACTCAAACAGGTTTCTTTAGTCAGCAACAAGGTTATTGATATATTTTAGCAAAAAAACTTATTCAACAAAGATGCAAAACTGATTAATTCGGTTTGATATATGAAATTACAAAGAGTAACCCTTCTAATTAACCTAACGCATTGTTAAAGAAATACAATGAAACTTTCTCTGCAAATATCAACTTATCAAAAGTACTTTGGCTAAATGATTGTTATTTTTTCAAACGATATTAATTGTTCCAGATGGATTTCAGGCTGACATCCCGGTGCACAAAGATAGGTGTCACTAGACATTTGTGGATGTCACTAGAATCTTTTCAGAAGCAGTTTGTTCATGAGATGCTTAAAGGAAGTCTTTTAGAAGCTTTTCAAGAAAATTGCTGTCAAATGTTTTTCAGTTCGCTCTTTTTCAAAGGGTTCTGAAATTTGTAGAAAAGGACAAGTTGGGTATCTTCCTACTGAACAGGCTAAACCCGAGCTGACTTTTCTAAGCAATATCCAAAAAAACCCCAAAATTCCTGACTGCCACGAACCCAGGCATGTGACTTCTTTGTAAAGAATTTCAAGTAGTTCCATAATTTGTAAGTCTGTTTACTTAGCTTAATTATCTCTTCCAGTAAGTGTTATTTTTAAAGTTCAGAATAAGCTTTTTTTAAAAAAAAATCAGTCCAGCCATCTCCACAGTTTTTAAAATAAACCAATTTTTACAATGTTTTCAACACAAATCCTCAAAGAAAAGTATCAACTATAGAAGCACCTTCATAAAAATAGGTAGGAAAGTAAACTGGGAAGAGAACACAAGGATCAAGAAAATATTTGGCCAGGGAGGTGTAATGTGAGATGATGTGAACTTGCCCACTTTGCCAAGATGAGTTACGTAGCAGGATATTATTTAAATGGAGAGAGAGATTGTAGAACTCAGAGGTACAGAGTGATCTGGGTGTCCAAATCAGAGCTCTGACAAAGGGTCAACTAGACTCGAAACTTTAGCTTGCTCTGTCTCCATGGATGCTATCCGACCTGCTGTGATCTCCAGCATTTGTTGTTTCTCGTACAGATTCCAGCATCTGCAGTAATTTGCTCCTAAGATGTTCAGGGGACTTGGCAGGGTGGATGCTGAGAGACTGTTTTCCTCAAGGCAGAGACCGGAACTTGGGGGCACAATTTAAAAATAAAGGGTCTCCCATTTAAGGCAGAGATGAGGAGAAAACATTTCTCTCAGAGGATCATAAGTCAGTAGAATTCCCTTCTCCAGGGGAAGCAGGATTGTGGGTTATTTGTAAGGCAGAGGTAGATAAATTTTTGACCAGCAGGGGAGTTGAAGTTTGTTAGGGGTTGGTGGAAAATGTGATGAGACAGCAAATAGATTAACCACTATCACATTGAATGGCAGAGCAGGCTCAAGGGACAAAATGCCCTACTCCTATCTCTAATTCCTATGTTTATTTATGTGATAAAAACCAATAAAGTTGACCTTACTAAAGCTTTTATTAGGAGATAGTTCTATCATTCTGTATTGTTAACCCTGTCCCATTTATCAGGAACAAACAATGCTTTGTATCTAGGCCCAAACGTAATGTGGCAGCTGCTATTAACAATTAAACGGTAATTTAAAAAAAACAGAAAATGCAGGAAATGCAAAACAGCTGTCAAGATTTGGAACAATCTGATTGCCTTATTCGGAAACAATTCTTACATAAGCAATTCTTGCTGTTGCTGCTCCAGATTTCCTCAGTATCTCTTTTCAAATCTCCATTTGTTAGAATTTGAGTCCAAAGGTTAGCAGTGGCACTCACACTGTTAAATTTACCAGGGATCTCCATTCTCAGTAATGCACCATGTACATTCCACAAATTTTAGGAATATTACAGTCTCTACTTCCTTGGACTGAGAAGTTCTATTACAACATAAAACCCAATGCCAATAGATTTGGCTACTGAAGAAAGAGAGGCCATTCATTTCATCCTGCATGTGGTAGTCATTGGCAGGATAATTCAAATATTTCCACTGCTCCTCATTCTTTCTTACAATCTTCATTCCCCATCAAATGTTTTTCCAATCCCCTTTTGAAAATTACAGTTGAATCAGCTTCCACTGCACTTTCAGGCAATAAGTTACTGACCACAACAACTGATGGTTGTCTTTTGTTCTTTCTTTCTTCTTAGCTACCTCCCATCCTTGAGCCTCAAGTCATCACGGACTCCCAACCTCAGCACGGACTCCCAACCTCAGCACGGACTCCCAACCTTATCACGGACTCCCAACCACAGCACGGACTCCCAACCTCATCACGGACTCCCAACCTCATCACGGACTCCCAACCTCAGCACGGACTCCCAACCTCAGCGCGGTCTCCCAACCTCAGCACGGACTCCCGGCATCAGCGCAGACTCCTGGCCTCATTCCAGACTCCAGGCCTCAAAGCGAACTCCCAGCCTCAAAGTGAACTCCCAGCCTCAGAGCGGACTCCCAGCCTCAGCACAGACTCCCGGCCTCAGCGCAGACTCCCAGCCTCAGAGCGGACACCCAGCCTTGCGAGCCTCAAGGTGAAGCCCAGCATGGGCAGGAGGCCAGGTGCCAGTGTGGACTGGGTTGGAAGGACTGTTATCTTGAACTTTTTGTAACTTAATTTTTCTAATTTGTTCCTTTGATTTTGTACCTAAATAGCATGGAGATCTGTAATGCTGGATGTTTTATTTCTTTATCTTTCAATTTTTTCCTAAAAATTTGTACTTAAGAATCTGTATTGTACAGATATTGTAACAGCAAGCATAGAACCCGGTATAACTCTGATTACTGTGTTTTGTAATGTTCAGTGTGGAGACGCAACAAATAAACATTAGTAAGAAGCCTCAAACATGAAGACACTTCTTGATATTGCCTGCTCCTTGATTAGTTTGTCTGGAACCCAAACTCCTAGATATAAACTATAAAAGAAATTCAGCTTTTGAATCATCCTCACAATAACTTCTGCACCTTCACCAGTTTTTCTGTATTCTTTTCATGATATCGAGGTTAAAATTGTGCACAGTGCTTGAAGTGTGTTTTAACTACAAGACCAGAGAAGCTATTTCCACTGCTCGTGGAATCCACAATAAGGGGCTAAAGTTTAAAATTAGAGCCATGCAGTACAAGGGTGATGTCAGGAAACATCTCTTTACACAATGGGTGTGGAAATCAGAAACTGTCTCCCACGAAAAGCTGAGAGGGTGGGAATCTTTAAAAATGTCCAAAACTAATACTGATGCAGATTTGAAACAAAAATACACAGTAGCAGGTTTGGTAACAACTGTTGAGAGTCAAAGAAGGTAAAAGCAAACAAAGAAATGGTTGATGATTAACCAAGAGGGACGTGGCACAGTGTCTCGGTGGTTAGCTTTCTCCGATACATCGATGATATGATTGGTGCCACTTCCCTTTCTCGTCTGGAGTTGGAAAACTTCATCAATTTCGTTTCCAATTTCCACCTTGCCCTCACTTTCACCTGGTCTATCTCTGACTCCTCCCTTCCCTTCCTTGACATTTCTGTTTCCATTTCTGGGGATAGACTGGCCACTAATATCCATTACAAACCCACTGACTCCCACAGCTATACATCCTCACACCTCACTTCCTGTAAAGACTCCATCCCATTCTCTCAGTTCCTCCGTCTCCGTCACTTATGTTCAGATGAGGCCAACTTCGACAAGGGAGCTTCCAAAATGTCCACCTTCTTCCTCAACCGAGGATTCCCCAGCTCCATTGTCGACAGGGCCCTCAACCAGGTCCGACCCATCTTCCGCACTTCCGCCCTCGCCCCTTCTCTTCCCTCCCACAACAGCGATGGGGTTCCCCTTATCCTCACTACGATCCCACCAGCATCCATATCCAGAAGATCATCAGACGCCATTTCCGCCACCTCCAGCAAGATGCCACCACCAGGTACATATTCTCCTCCACTCCCTTATCTGCCTTCGGCATGGACCGTTCCCTCCGGGACACCCCAGTCCACACTTCCTTCACCCCCACCATTTCCCCACAGCCCTACGGCACCTTCCCCTGTAACTGGCGAAGATGCAACACCTGCCCATTTTACCTCCTCCCTCCCCAGTATCCAAGGGCCCAAACATACCTTCCAGGTGAAGCAACACTTCACCTGCACTTCCAAGAATCTAGTCTACTGCATTCGCTGCTCACGATGTGGTCTCCTCTACATTGGGGAAATGAAGCGTAGACTTGGCGACTACTTTGCAGAACATCTACGTTCTGCTCGCAAAAAAAGACCCTGAACTACCTGTTGCCTGCCACTTCAATGCACCACTCTGCTCCCTGGCCAACATCTGTGTCTCTGGCTTGCTGCAGTGTTCCAGCGAAACCCAATGCAAGCTGGAGGGACAACACCCCATTTTCCGCTTGTGGACCCTACAGCCCTCCGGACTCAATATTGAATTCAATAATTTTAGAGCCTAAACTCTCCCATGTCTCAGCCCCTCACCCCACACATCAGGCCTTGTTACCACATAGCCCGCCTTTACACACCCCCTGTTAGTCCCCATTAACAACTATTCACCCTCCCAGCCTGATCGTTAGCAACTCCTTTGTCTGTCCAACTGTCTTTCTCTCTCTTTGGGCTCTATTCTATCATTTACTCCCTACCCCACCCACCTCCCTATTTTCTGCACATAAACTGACGTTTTCCCAGCCACCATCAGTTTTGTGGAAGGGTCACCGGACCCAAAACTTTAACTTGGTTTTCTCCTTCACAGATGTGGCCAGACCTGCTGAGCTTTTCCAGCAACTTTGTTTTTGTTCCTGATTTACAGCATCCGCAGTTCTTTTTGTTTTTATTAAAAATGCCGGGTTAGGGGGACAGGGGGTTTGGGATACACTTCGGAAGGTCGGTGATTATTCGATGGGCTAAATGGCCTACTTCCACACTGTAGGAATTCTATGAAGAGAGAGATAAATACTAGGCAGGGTGCTAATGAGAAAAGTAAATAATCGAAAATGAGTTGGCTGAGCAGAGTGCAACCTGTACAACCAGGACTGAGGGGTGTGGGGGGAGGGTAACTGACATGGAGGAGGGAAATCCCATTCTGAAATTGTCTCAGGCCTGCTGTAGTGCTCCAGTGAGGCTCAACACAAGCTGGAGGAACAGCACCTCATCTTTCATCTCGTTACCTTAGGACTCAATGTTGAGTTGAACAAGTTCAGAATGTGACCACCCCTGTGTTCCGCCAACACTCTTTGCTTCTGTCTCAGATTTTCTGCATCCACAGTTCTTTGTGTTACTTATTTGTTGATATTTGTTAGACAAGAGTGTTAACGGATATGAAACAAAATTGGGTAAGTGTGAGGTTAATATATTGATGAGCAGCAGTCTAATTGAGTGGTGGAACAGGTTTGAGGGGCTGAATAGCCTGCTACTGATGTCATTTATATAGAAGGCCTGGTTAGTGGCATAGTGGACAGTGAAGGAGGTTATCTAAGATTGCAAAGAGACCTTAATCAATTGGATCAATGGGCTGAGGAGTAGCAGATGGAGTTTAATCGGGAGAAATGTGAGGGATTGCATTTTGGCAATACAAACAAGGACAGGACTTTACAATTAAAAATAGGGCCTTGGGTAGTTCTGTAGAACAGAAAGACCTAAGGGTTCAGGTATTAATTCTTTGAAGTTTGCATCACATACACATAGAGTGGTTAAGAAGGCATTTAGCACATTTGCCTTCATTGCTCAGACCTTTGAGTATAGGAGTTGAGATGTCATGTTCAGGTTGTACAGGATGTTGTTGAGGCCTCTTCTAGAGTACTGTGCCGAGTCTTGGTCACCTTGTTATAGAAAGGATATTATTAAGTTGGAGAGGGCTTAGAAAAGATCTACCAAGATGTTGCTGGGAAAGAAGAATTTGAGTTATAGGAGAGCCTGGATAGGCTGGGATGTTTTTCATGGAGTGTAGGAGATTGAGGTGACCTTATAGACATTTATAAAATCATGAGGGGTATAGATAAGGTGAAAGGCAAGTAACTTTTCCCTATGGTGTGGATTTTCAAGACAAGAGGGCATATTTTTAGGGTTTGAGGAGATAGATTTAAAAAAGACTTGAGGGGCAACATTTTTTCACAGAGAGTGGTTCATGTGTAGAATGAACTTCCAGAGGAAGTGATGGATGAGGGTGCAGTTACAACTTATAAAAGACATTTGTATAAGTAAATGAATAGGAAATATTTGGAGGGAAATGGGCCAAATGCAGGCATATCAGACTAGTTTAGTTTCTGATTATAGTCAGCATGGACTGGTTAGACCAAAGGGTCTGTTTCTGTGCTGTATGACTCTATGACTCCTGTGTGTTGTTGACTGACTTATTTGGGCTTGTGAACCTGAGTTCCCTTTCTATGCTTTCCTGGTGACTGTAATGCTGTCCTTCCTTCTTGTGACAATTTCTACTGCTGGAATTCCATTCAGTACAAATATTGGGAATAACCCCTGGAGCTCCCCAAATTGCCCATATTTACTCATGCAAAAAAAAAAAACTGCCTTTGTAGAAGTAATGGGATAGGAAAAATGAGATAATCATGGAAGGATAAACTTTTAAAATGATTAATCAGCAGAACAGACCAAATGAGTTAGTTTGTCCTCTGACCTCTAGAACTTCCATTTGGTCACCATCTTTAGGAATCTGTCTTTGTCAAATGTAGAATTCCCAGGAGAAGTGACCTCTACGCATAGATTATTTTGATAAACTATTATTGGTGAAACAACTGTAAATTAGAAAGGGAAGAGAGTGATTTGAATGTTTGACATTCTTGGCTTGTCTTGATGACCCAGGATGTTGTACCTGACACTACTGAGACGGAATAATAGATGTTCGATACTCCCCCATACAAGCAAACAAATGTCCAAAATTGTCGGCTAGCTCAGCTTATTGATTGAGTTCATCCCAAACCAAGACTACAATGCTCAAATGATTCTTTCCACCCATTCCTTCTCCTCCTCATTATACCCACTATCTAATGTCATCTATTAGGATAGGCATCTACTGGGAGAAGGGGACGTCCGGAGTCAGCTCGGGAGAAATGTCCTGCAAAATTCCTCTCCAACTGCATAAGGTGATGAAACCCAGTCCTGGGTGTCACATGGACAAAACACTCACCTTCCATTATCTCTGCAAACTCCCTATCCAGGAGCTGCTGCAGCATCCTGTAGAATGTGAGCCAAGCAGCAGTGACACTATAGCCCTAAACCAACAATACATTCCAGAGGTTCACGGCTCCTTAGGGAGAGACAGAACTGTCCAAAATCCGGTCTATTTCAAATCTCATATCAAGTCAACTTGTCTCCATGACAGGCAGGCATAGCTATCGCATACAATGCACCCAGGCATAGGAATTCAACTTTAGGCAAATGGGCCAAACAGCTGGAAAGTAGCAATATTTGCACTTTTACTAGTAATTTGTTTTCCCTTTATGGGAAGTTGGCATTGTTGGTAAGGCAAGTATTTGTGGCCCAATTCTAACTGCTCTTGAACCGAGTGGTCTGGTAAACTATTTCAGAGGGCAGTTAAGAGTCAACCACTTTGGTGTGGGATTGGAGTCACATGCAGGCCAGATTCGGTAAGGAAGCCAGATTTCCTTCCTTAAATATTAGTGAACAAGATGGGACTTTTTTTTCCACCAGTGCTTACGTCATTATCACATTAGTTATATTTATAACAGTTAGTGAGTTCTTATCTACAAACTAGACTGTGCAGAAAGTGAGAAGGATGATTGCAAAATACAAACGGAACCCTTGCTCTCTGGTAGAAATTTCCCAGTACTCACAGATGCACGATTAAGTGAGCCATTTTGTTGATGTGATTCAGTACTGAATCTCAGTGAACTCAATCATAAAAGGTTCAGAAAAAAATCCAGTCTGCATTACAGAAACCGTCTAGTCAGTTGGGTAACGTTGCATCTTTAACCCCATGGTGATGTGCAACACTTAGAAACACAAACATAGAAAACAGGAGCAGGAGTAGGCCATTCGGCCCTTCAAACTTGCTCCACCATTTAATATGATCATGGTTGATCATCTAACTCAGTGACCCATTCCTGCTTTCTCCCCATATCCTTCAATCTTCAGCTCTAAGAACTTTATCAAACTCCTTCCCTCATTCAATGTTTTGGTCTCAATCACATTCTATTGCAGAGAATTCCACAGGCTCACCACTGTCTGGGTGAAAACACACATCAGGACCTTAGTAAATCTGGTTAACTTGCTGCCCCTGAGATCTGCCACCTATTGCCTTCAAAATTGGGGCTGTTAAATGTGAAGGGTTTGGTGGTGTAAGGGTTAAGTTACCATAAAGCTGTCAGACTGTCAAAAAAACACAAGCAGTTCATTCCTATCCTTGAGAGAGGGAACATAAGAGTTAGAAGCAGGAGGAGGCCATTCAGCCCATTAAAGCCATTCAATGAGATCATGGCTGATCATCTACTTCAGTGCTATTTTCCAGCATTATCCCTGTCTCACTTAATGGTTTTAATGTGTAGAAATCTATCAATCCCTGTCTTGAACATACTCAATAATTGTACCTCCACAGCATTCTGGGTGGAGAATTCCAAAGATTCGTCACCCTCTGTGTGAAGAAATTCCTCCTCATCTCATTCCTCAATGTCCTACCCCTTATTCTGAGATAATATCTATTGGCTCTAGATCCTCCAGACAGGGAATTATCCTCCCTGCAACCACATTCTTCAACTCTGTTAGAATTCTGTATGTTTGAATGAACCTTTTGTTCTTCTAAACTCCAGAGAATATCAACCCAATCAATGAATCTTTTCTCACACAATAATCCCTCCATCCCAGGAATTAGTTTGGGGAGGCTTCATCGCACTCCCTCCATGGCAAATATGTCTTTCTCCAGGCAAAGACACTGAAACTGTACAGTACACCAGGGGTGGTCTCACCAAGACACCATATGAGGGGATCTGTCATCCTTTGATCTGGGGCCTATTCCTGACTCCTGTCCCGCACTGATGTGTTTGACTCTTACCTGTCAATCTGAAGGGAGCCACTTGACATATTAAGCGCTTATGAAACCCTAAGGGCAACTAGGAACAGGCAATAAACAATGATCTTGTCAACAACACTCACACCCCGAGAAAGAAACTAAAATTATTGCATTGTCAGAGCGTTGTAAATGCTACATTCTTCTGTTTAATCCAAACGTACCAATCATACAACTGGGTTTGGTGAAGGTAAGACTTTTACAGATGAGGATATAGGGAGGCTACGTAGACATATCTGACCTGTAGGATTGGGTTAGGGTGAGGCTGAGGCTAATGTTAGGGTGCACAGCACATACACCAGAATGGTGTTGTGATGTTGAATGGCCTCATTCCGGGTCAATTTTCTATTATTCAATTAAGTCAGCTCCATGTGCTGTCCACCAATTTCACATCTTGGACAACGTCATTCTTCTCTTTTTGGCTTTTTGAAAATTTTTCATAGGCTTTGCTGAATAATCTAGCATTTATTACCCATCCCAAGTTGCCCTGAAGATTGTAATGCTGAGTCACCCTCTGAACTGCTGCAGTCCATGTGGTGTAAGGACATCTCACTGTGGTGTGAGAGACGGTGTTCCAAGATTTTGATGCAGCAATACTGAAGGAATGGCGATATACTTCCTAGTCAGGTTGGTGTATGTCTTGAAGGGGAACTTGCAGGTGGTGCTGTTCTCACATCATAGAGTCACCGAGTGATACAACATGGAAACAGACTCTTCGGCCCAACTCATTCATGCAGACCAGGTTACTGAACTGAATTAGTCCTATTTGTCTGCATTTGGTCCATATCTTTCTAAACCCTTCGTATACATGTACCTGCCCAAAAGGCTTTTAAATGTTGTAATTGTACTCACTTCTACCACTTCCTCTAGCAGCTCGTTCCACATGTGCATCACCCTCTGTGTGAAAAAGTTGTCCCTCAGGTCCCTTTTAAATCTTTCTCCTTTCACTTTAAACAATACCGTTATTTATGCCCCTCATGATTTTACAAACTTCTATAAGGCCTTCCCTCAACCTCCTAAATCCAGGGGAAAAGGTCCCAGCCTATCCAACCTCTCCTAATAAACTTTCCAATCTTGGTAACATCCTTATAAATCATTTTTGCACTCTTCTGGTCAACCAGAATTGTACACAGTACTCTAAATACGGCCTTACCAATGTCTCATACGGCCGTAACATGACGTTCCAACTTCTGTACTCAATGCTCTGAACATAGAGGGCAAGCATGCCAAACACCTTCTACACCACCCTGTCTACCTGCGATGCCACTTTTCAGGAACTATGTACCTGAACCCCTAGGTCTCTCTGCATGACAACACTTCCCAGGGCCTTACCATTAACTATGTAAGTTCTGCCCTGGTTTGTCTTACCAAAATGCAACATCTCACATTTGCTAGGGATCACACAATTTCTTCCCTAGCAAATTCCACAATGTCCTGGAAGACACTTAATCAGGTCCCGGAGATTTACCTACCTTTATGCATTTTAAGACGTCCAGCACCTCCTCTTCAGTCATGTCGATTCTTTTCAAGACTTCACTATTTATTTCCTCAAGTCCACTGGCTTCCATGTCTTTCTCTACAGTAAATACTGACGCAAAATAATTGTTTAGGATCACACCCATCTCCTGTGGTTCCACACATAGATGGCCTTATTGATCTTTAAGGGGCCCTATTTTCTCCCCAGTTATGCTTTTGCCCTTAATATATTTGTAGAATCTCTTTGCATCCTCGTTAACCTTATGTACCAAAGCTACTTCATGTCCCCTTTTTGCCCTCCTGATTCTCCTAAGTGTACTCCTACACCCTCAATACGCCTCAAGGGATTTACTTGATCCAAACTGCCTATACCTAACATACATCTCCTTCTCTTCCTCAATCAGAGCCTCAATACCTCTAGTCATCCAGTGTTCCCTACTCCTGCCAGCCTTGCCCGTCACGCTAACAGGAACATACTGTCTCTGAGTTCTCATTAACTCACTTTTGAAAGCCACCCACTTGCCAGACATCACGTTACTTGCAAACAACCTCCTCCAACCAACTTTTGAAAATTCCTGTCTAATACCATCAGAAAGTACCTGCTGCCCTTGTCCTTCCAAATGATAGAAGATGCGGGTTTGGATGGTTCTCTCGAATGAGACTTGATAAGTTGTTGCAAATATCCTCTCAAGCCGTAAATTCCAGATTTTGACCGCTTACTGAATGGAAAAGCTTTTTCTCATCTCACCATTGCTTCTTTTGCCAATGACCTTATATCAGTGTCCACTGGTTCTCGATCCTTCCACAAATGGGAACAGTTTCTCCTTGTCTACTCTGTCCAGTCACCTCATCATTTTGAATATTACGATCAAAACACTCTCAGACTTCTCTCCAAAGAAAACAGTCCCACCTTCTCCAAGTCAACGCAGTGTGGAGCTGGAGGGACACAGTAGGTTAGGCAGCATCCCAACCCAAAACATTGACTTTCCTATTCCTCTGGTGTTTCCCCAGCTCCACGTTGTGTTGACTCTGACTCCAGCATCTGCAGTTCTTGGTATCTCCCACCTTCTCCATTCTATCTTCATTACTGAAGTTGTTCATCCCTGAAATTATTCTTGTAAATCTTCTCTGTGGTCTCTCCAATGCTTTCACATTCTTCCTAAAGTGTGGTGCCCAGATCTGTACGCAATATTCCGGCTGAAGCTGAACTCGGTGTTTTACCTCCTCTCTCTTGTAGTCTGTGCCCCTCTTATGTGTCTTTGCAAAGGAAGTCTGGAGAAAGATGCAATGGCTTTTGTCAAGGTTCGTCCCGAGCAGCTCCATGACGCTCTACAGTCTGTACCACAGGACGCACACTGAGACAAACATCGACTGCGCCTGGAGGACCATCAATTCAGTGAAAGACACTCTTTGGTCTGCCCAAAACTTGTTAGTCTTTCAGAGCAAGGAGTTAACCTCGACTGAGTGTTGCAGACTGGCACATTCCAAGTTCCAGCACTATGTGCTGAGGGACACAACAAAGCTTGGGGCAGCTGCCGCCAAGGCACACTGCCTGAGGTCTTTCTGCCAAAGTTAAATGGGGGTCCGTTCAGTTTTCAGACCCTCCCAGTGCCTCAAATATAAATACAACCTTGTACATGTAAGAAATGCCTTTGGTTTGTTTGCTGGACAGAATCAAACTCCAATGTTTTTTTGTTTTTTCATATGCTACTGTACAATACCAACTGCTTTAGTGACCATGAATGTATATAAAGGTATTTTTAGGAATAAAGTATAGTTTTGAAATAAAAAAGGCTGTGCCCCTCTTAATAAAGCCCAGATTTTTGGGGGTTGTTGGAGTTGCAGTCATCCAGGTAAGTGGACAGAATTTCATCACACTCCTGACTTGTGCCTTGTGTCATGTGAATAGGCTTTGGAGAGACAGGAGGGGAGTTACTCACTGCAGAATTCCCAGTCTCTGACCTGCTCTTTTAGCCACTGTATTTACATGGTTAGGCCAGCTCAGTTTCTGGTCAATGGATCCCCCCCACCCCTCCAAAGTATTGAGAATGGGGAATTCAGCTATACTAATGCCATTGGAAGTCAAGGAGCAATGGTTAAATTCTCCCTTGGTGGAGATTCCTAACAATTCTGCGCTGCGAATGTTACTTGCTGCTTAGCAGCCGAAGCCTGGAACATTTAGATACAGAGGAGTTCCCACCAGCATCCATGTGGCAGTCACCTGATAATCAGCTTTTAGTTGTGTTATAACAAAATAAGTATTGGCCAGGAGACTCCACAACAGAATTTCATTGTTCTTCCTCAAATTGTGTCAGCGTCTCCATCAGGTCCTGCTGGGAGGTAGACAGCACTTTAATGTAACCCATCATCTAAATGACAGCACCTCTAACAGTGCTGCTCACTCTCAGCATTGCAATCGGAGGGTCAGTCATGATTCTGAAAGCCACTGGAGTGGGACTTGAGCCAACATCTTTCTGACGTGAGGGCTACAAACTGAACTACAGCTGATCGAAATGTAGTATTGCCTAGCGATTAAATCAAGGGCATTTCTTTCCTCTCTGCCCCAATATCATACCACAAAGGTGTGGTTATTTCCTGAGCCATGCAATGGTTGATGGTTCCATCAGAGGCTCCAAGGAAGTCTTTATACTCAAAACGTTAACTCTGTTTCTGTCTTTAAAGATGCTGCCAGATCTGTTAAGTTTCTCCAGCACGTTCTGTTTTATTTCAGAGGTTCTCTAAGAATCCTTGGATTCTGGAGACGTAGCACAGGATTGAAAAACTGCTAATGCGACAACCCTATTCAAAAGTCTAAAAAAATGGCAAAGAAAGGTAAGTATAGGCCAATAAACCTAACATCTATTTTTGGAAACGTGTTGGAATCGATTATTAAGCAAGTAATAGCAGCATATTTGGAAAATCATAAACTAGTGAAGCAGAGTCAGCATGGCTTCATGAAAGGGAAATCGTGCCTGACTAATTTAATTGAGTTTTTTGAGGAAGTTTTAACCAGCATAGATGGAGGAGAACCAGTAGATGTGCTGCATTTGGACTTCCAGAAGGTGTGCAACAAGGTACCTCACAACAAGTTGTCATAAGATACGAGCCTATGGTGTTGGAGCTAGTATATCGGCATGGATAGAGAATTGGCTCACGGGCAGGAAACAGCAAGCGGGGATAAGGGGTTCTTTTTCAGGTTGGTGACCTGTGATCAGTGGGGCTCCATAGGGATCAGCACTGGGGCCACAACTGTTTACAATATTTATGGAAGGGAGTGAATGTACTGTAGCCAAGTTTGCAAACTTTACAAACAAAATGTGGAAAGGCAGGTGGTGAGAAGGATACAAGCAATTTACAGAGAGATGACAATAGGTTAAGGAAGTGGGAAAAATGTTAGCAAATGGAGTATAATGTGAGAAAATGTGAAGCTGTTCATTCTGTAAGGGGGAACAAAAAAACAGAATATTATTTAAATAGGGAAAAACTGCAGAAAGCTGCAGCAAAAAGGGACTTACTAGTACTCGTGTATGAAACACAGAAAGCTAGCACAGAGGACGCTAGTACGCTAATGGATGGAATATAAGAGTAGAGAAATCTTACTGCAAATGTACAAGGTGCTGGTAAGACCACATCTGGACTACTGTGGGCAGTTTTGGTTCCCTTATTTAAGTGGAGGCAGTTTGGAGGAGGTTTGCTGGGATGATCTCTGATATGGAAGGATTGTCTTATGGGCAAAGGCTAAACAGGTTGGGACTGGAGTTAGAAGAATGCGAGGTGTGATCTTATTGAAACACTTATTGAAATTCTTAAGAGGATTGACAGGGTAAACGCTGAGAGGATGTTCCCCCTCATGGGAGAGCCGAGGACCAGACGGCATAGTCTCAGAATAAAGGGACACCAATTTAAGACTGAGATGGGGTGGAATTTCTTCCCTCGGAGAGTTGAGAGTCTCTGGAATTCCTTGCTCCAGAGAGCTGAGCAGGCAGAGTCCTTATATATATTTCAGGCTGAGATAGATAGATTCATAATCAGTTGGGGAATCGAAAGTTACAGGGAAAGGGCAGGAAAGTGAACATGAGGAATGTCAGATCAGCCACGATCCTATTGAATGGCAGAGGAGGCTCGAGGGGCTGAGTGGCCTACTCCTGTTCCTATGTCTTATGGTATTATGGTTCATGGTTCTGTGAGTGTGCTTGTGTCTATATGTATGGATGTGTATCATTGTACATGAAAGTGTGTGTTTGTGTGTGTGTGAAAGTGTGTGTGTGTTTGAGAATAATGTGTGAGTACATGTAAGTGTGAGAGTGTATCAAGAACATGTGAGAATGTAAGTGAAGGGTGGGTGATTGTGGGTGTGTGAGAGAGTGTGTGCATTTGAGTGAGCATCTGTGAGAGAGACCATGTGTTTCAGTGTGTGTATTTGCGTGAGTGAGTGTGTATGTTGAGCGAGCATGCATTTGAGTGAGAGAGAACATGTGTTTGCATGAGTATGTATTTGAGTGAGAGTGTGTGTGTTTGAGTGAGTGCAAGTTTGTGTGTGTGAGAGAGAGAGTGTTTAAGTGAGTGTGTGCTTGAGCGAGTGTGTGTTTGAGTGAGAGTCACAGTGAGATAATCATTTGTGATTTCTTCTCTCCATTACCTGCTTGGCCTCTGAAAGATTTTAAATTCTGAATAATATAAACTCCCTCACTTCATTCACGTCTGCAACGTATATTGACAACTCTGGGAAAAGAAATTAAAACCAGGTGGATGTTTAAAATAGGGCAGAAAATTATAAAGGAGCTGAGCATGAGATCATGATTTGAGATAAGTTGTCGATTTGCCAGGGTTTCAGTGACTATTGCGAACCACTACTTCCTGTCGGTAAATCTTAATGTTCCAGGACTGGGCAACTTTGATAAGAATCTCTTGTTTCATTTCAGTCTGAAAACCATGAGAGTCATTTTCTGGAAATTCCCAAATTTGACATCTCAGTTTGCTAATCAAAACCAGAATCCATAACCCTCCTGCCTGCAACTTGCTGTCCATGAAGAAATGTAATCCACCATTTTCACTGGATTGTACTATCTCAGTGTTTCATTACAAGATGAGTAAAATCAGCAGAAACTAATGATATTTATTTCAAAACACAGTAATGAGTGTTGGTCAGTGAACCTTGGAGCACCTCAGCTACTAGTGTGATCCCCATTAACATGAAGAGAGATTCTGATCCCTCACATGCTTCGTAATGGGTGAAGAATAATGATGCCAATTGGAAACTCAATTTACAGGATCGTCCTTCCAGAAACCCAGATCAGTCTACTGTTGGGAGAGAACTTGAATTCAATGGATTACATTTTGCTTAGCTCCGTCATGACTCCTCAGGTACTGAGGTAGTCTGTGTCCATATTGAGAAAGGCTGGACAATATACAGGTTTGGGCAGAAAAGTGACAATTAACATTCACGCCACTCAAGGTAATGGGGCATACAGTCATAGAGCTGTACAGCATGGAAACAGACCCTTCTGTCCAACTCATCCATGCCAACCAGATATCCTAAATTAATCTAGTCCCATTTGCCAGCATTTGGCCCATATCCCTCTAAACCCTTCCTATTCATATACCCATCCAGATGCCTTTTAAATGTTGTAATTGTACCAGCCTCCACCACTTCCTCTGGCAGTTCATGCCATACATGCACCATCTCCAAAAAGAGACAATAAAACATCACCCTTTAACATTGAAAGTCATTACCATTGCAAAATCACCACTATAAACATTCTGAGGACTACTGTTAATCAAAAATGAACTAGCCTAGCTGTACAAATAATGTGGCAACAAATTGGCCAGAGGCTAGGAATCCTGCATCAAGTAACTCATCTCCTGACGCCCCAAATCCTGCCTACCATCTACAATGCTCAAGTCAGGAATGTGATGGAATATGCCCCACTTACCCGGGTGAGAGCAGCTCCAACAACACTCTCATCCTGGACAAAGCAGCCCATTTTGATTGGTACCATTTACAACATTCACTCCCTCTACCACTGATACACAGTGGCAGCACTGTGTACTATCGAGAAGATGGACTGCAGCAACTCACCAAGGCCACACTTTGACAGTATCTCTCAGACCCGTCATTTCCAACATTGCAAGAATGATAGGTGCATGAAAATACCATCACCATTAAGTTCCTCACCACTCAAACATACACACACACACACACACACACACACACACACACACACACACACACA